>NW_021167325.1:0-109268 GCF_003724135.2 Verticillium nonalfalfae | reverse complement strand
ACGAGGGTAGCGATAATCTATAGAGATATTATTAATAATATTATAAGACTTATATTACCTACCCTATGTATTCAGAGCTCTCAGGTATAGCTAAAGTAATAAATTAGGGTCTATATAAGTAGTGAAGCCCTCTTAATAATAATCTTTTATCTAATCTTTTTTAAATTATATATTCTTTAGAATTTTATAAAGGCTTTTACTATTTCTAAATATTTATAAGCCTTAGCTTAATAGACTTATCTAATAAATTCTATAATACTTATAAATAGTTTAATAAGTATTATTTATATTATAATAGTTAATATATAATAATAAAGGATTAAGTTCTTATCTTTATTATTTATAAAGATTATAATATTATTTAAAGATATAATTTACTTATAATCTAAGTATTAATTTAGAATATTTACTTTACTATTTTCCGATCTTTTATAATAGATAATAATAAAGTTAAATTCTAGAAGAAATTCTATTTATTTAATTTATTATTTATTAAGGTTTTTATTTATTATTAAGTATCTAAAGTAAAGTTCTTATAATTAATATAGACTTTAACTTTATATTTTATTCTAAAGAATTATATTCTCTATTCTTTTAAAGCTTTTATAAATATTATAAATTCTTTATTATAGATTTAATAATTAAATTCTAATTTATATAATTTCTTTAAAAAGGATATTATTAAATATAAATATTTTTACTTATTCTATTAACCGAGTTACCCTTATATATTAAAGTAAAAGGTATTAGTTTTAACTTCTATTAGTTTTTAAAGTTAATTATCCTAAAGATTAATCTACTAAATATACTATTAATAATTTATTATAATACGCTTTCTTAAATCCTATTCTAGATAAATTTAATATCCTAAATTATAAAGTTTATTAAAGGGTTAATAATCTTATTATATCTTTTTAAGAATTATTAATAAAAGTAAATAAAATTAAAGAATACTTTAATATCTTTAATATTTTATATATAAACTATTCTCTAATAATTATTACTTTAGATTTTTCTATTTATATTTCTCTTAGTATAATTATATATTTTAAAAAGTCTATTTCTTATATATAGAGCTTTATTTTCTTAGGTTCTATTAATAATTTATATTTATATAAATATTAAAGAATTAAGTAGATATATTTACTATATTCCTCTATTATCTTAGAGAAGATTAAGATATTATTAAAGTATATTATTATAAAGATATTAAAGAACTCTTATTCTATATTATTAGTTATATCCTAAAAAGTTATAAAAGTATACTTAATTTAAAAAGTATAATTAAGTATTTATAATATCCTTTTTATATTTAGAAAGCTATTTTCTATTCTTCTTTATCTTTTATATATATTAAATTATAAACTCTTTTAAAGTTAAGTATTATAAATTAATTAGCTTTTATTAATATAGTTTAAAGTTTTAATATTAAAGATAATTAATAATAGGTCTTAATAGTAATATTATTTAATTATTTATAATTAATATATAATTTCTCTTAATTATTTTCCTTTAATATAAAAAGGATTAAATATCTTATAAATAATATCGATACTTAAATATAACCTTTTCTAAGGTTTTCTTTAAAGTATTTATTAAATATACTTATTTATTATAAATTTAATCTATAGATTCTATTAAATTATAAGCTTTTACTTTCTTTAATTAGGATTTTATAATTATAATAAATATATTTTAATAGTACTATATTAACTTCTTCTTTAAAGATTTTCTTATACCTTTAATATTTTTTAAATATATTCTATAATCTATTTTATTATTCTTTTATAAACTCTTCTAGGGTTATCTCCTTTAAATTATCTTTATCTATAAAGGCTAATTAAAAGTCGCTTAAGAGACTATCTCTAGGTTATTCCTTAAAGGCTAACGTACTCTATTAGATATAATTAGCTATTTAGTTAATAAAAGGGTTTTATTCTCTAAATTATAAGATACTTAGGATAATTTATTTTCCTTTTATATTAACTCTATTAAAGGTTATATATATAGATTAATAAGAAATAAATACTTTAAGGGTTTTTATATCTACGATCCTTCCTCTATATAAGATTACTTATCTTTCTATTATATTTAGTTAATAAAGTTCCTCTTTATATTTCTAATTAATATAATTCTTATTTATATATTTTAAGTTTATATAATTACTATAAATATTATTATCTAATAATATACTTATTTATTTCCTTTTTATATTTATTCTTATATAAAAGTAGCTTATATTATAAATATATTTAATTAAATAGATTACCTTTATTTCTTTTCCTAAATTATTATCTTTATTTAACTAATATTTACCTTTTCTTAAAAGTAATAATATTATAAGTAACTATATTATATTTAACCTATTTAGGCTAAGGATTCTATTATTCTTATAGTATATTTAGAATAGTAATTTCTTAATATATTTTATATACTATAATCTTTAATCCTAAATCTTAGCTATATAGTATATTAAATATATATTATTATTATAATCTTCGTATTATATATTATAGGGAATAAGGATCTTATAACCCTTCTAGTAGGTGAAATAAAAGCTAAACTATATCGATATATATATTATTAGAAAGAGAAAAAGCAGGGCTATAGAATTATATAACTTTTCTAATATTTAATAGAGCTATTATATAATAATAAGCTATTAATATCTCTTATCTATTATTAGCTTAGCTTTTAAACTAAATAAAAACCGACTCTACTTCCCTATAAGTCCTAAGATAGTCTAAGCGCCCCGTCTAGGTAGTGATTTAGAGGGTTAGTCTATTAAATATAGATCTAATCCCCTAGACTTATTTTTTAGTTTTTAGATAATTAAATATATATATAGTTTTAGCTAAGCTCGTTACTTCCCCTTATATAGTAATTCTTATCTAATTTATACGTTTATAAGCACTAATAACGGATACCTTTCAGGACCGCCCTTACTTTTATTAGGTTCTTAATAAGCCTTCTTTAAAGCGATTCCTTAATTAAATAACCCTTTACCTACCTTCGATTCCTACGGAACCTTTACTATTCTATAGTAGAAGTTAAGGGCTACTAGAATCTTTAATCGGTTTCCTTATCTAACGCTTCCTTCCCGAGATATTATCACTTTAATCCTATCCTTCCTCTATTAACTATATCCTTTATTTCTCTATCTTATATTATAACCCTACCTCTTCGATTATTACCTAGTTATACCTTAGTATATACTAATAAGTAATAATACTATATAAGTAATAGAGAAGTATTATCTTTAATATATTATAGATCTTTATAGTACTTATAGTACTTAAACTTAGTTTATTTTTTATTACTTAGATAATAAGAATAATTTAGCTTTCTTTATAAATCGTTAATATTTCTAGTAATAGAATAAACGTATAATAAAGTTTAGTTCTTTGAAAATTAGGTAGGCTAGATATAATAACTAAGGAAGTAGGGTAGCTACGAGCTAACGACCCTGCGATCGGGAGATACGATAATATAAGAAGCGGACCTATTAAGTAGAGTATATAACGACTTACCTAAAGACGATAGTAAGCTAGGGGCTAGCTTATAAGATAATATATTATAATCCTAATATTATAGATTATTAATAACTAATAAATAAACTATTTAATATAAGTTTACTACTTAATAATAAAGATAGAATAAACGAGTATAAAAGGATAGATATTCTTATACTTATAGATATACTCTTTCTTATAATAGTAATTAATCTAAGTCTTACTTTATATTTATTATAACGAGTATATAATACCTTATAATACTATATCGTCTTAGAGGTATAACCTAAGCTTCTACTAATAGTAACCCTAACCCCCTCTAATAGTATTCCCCCTTTAGAAGCTACTAAGTCGTAATACTAGACTACTCGCTAGATTAAACTACTCGCTATATATCTACGTTAAATCTAGAGATACTATAGATCTATATAGCGCTCTAAATACTAAGGTATAGGTCTTACTTAATAGCTTAGAGAGTAAGTAATAATTAGCTTTTATAAGAAATAAGTAATATATTAGGTAATTAAGAATAATATATTAGAAGATAGATAGTTATAATTTCGTAGTTAGGTAGCCTACTTACTTATCTAGCCTACTTACTTATTATATATAATATAGTTTATTAATAATAGAATAATATCCTTATAATTATAGGATTTATTAATTCTTTAATTTAAATATTATAATAATAAGAAAAATACTTTAAATTAATAAATTAAAATAATAGATAAGTTTAGATTAAAGAGAACTTATAAATAATAAGTAATAGAGGGCTAAAGAGGGAAAATTAGAAATAAGCTATAATAAAACGCTAAAAATTAATAAATAGGGCCTCCTTTTTATTTACGAAAACTAGCTAAGTAGTAATAAGAGAGGGGCTCCGCTATAGACTTATAAGCGTAATATATAGTAACGAGGAGAAAGCTCCGGAGTAAGGCTATTCCTACTAACTCCTAGGGACTAGGAGTCCTAAAGGGGAGGGGG
Source organism: Verticillium nonalfalfae (assembly GCF_003724135.2). Lineage (NCBI taxonomy): Eukaryota > Fungi > Ascomycota > Sordariomycetes > Glomerellales > Plectosphaerellaceae > Verticillium > Verticillium nonalfalfae. Next base: position 104,772 of record NW_021167325.1, on the reverse strand, counting down.
TATATTAGGACCCCTATAGAGCTAGTAAGGGGCTACTAAGCTAGGGGGCTAGCTAGGGGGTTAGGGTCTTAAGAGAACGTATATATAGGCTACGGAGGGCCCCCCTAAGCTACGGAGGGGCAGATTATAGATATTTTCCTATCCTATACCTATATTCCAACTACCTTTAGACCCTGTAGACGACCCCTTCACTCTGCTCTAAATAACGCTCTGACAGTTTCACGACCATTCCAATATAAAAGCATAGTAAGCCATCTACCTTAGGGATTGGGGTGAGACCTCGTTATCCTCCCTCGTGCGGTCCTCGTGAAAGCCACGTGAACAGACCATGAGAACAGTCATGCCCGTCACCACACTACGTCTCCATAGAGGTCAGGTATGGGGCAGCAATAACAGACTTAAGGCACGGAATCGGTGGAAACAAACATCCAGCCGACGTTCGGGCAGAAGGGAACGGAGTCGAACCCAGCGCAGTGCACAGACCAGCTCTCCGCACGCTTGTTCATATAGACTCCAGGTACAGCGATCCTCGCGCTTCCAGAGTCCGGCTCTACGGCTGGTCGGCGAGCCGCAGCCAGATTCGGCGCGGCGAAAACTCAAGAATCTGAGGTAGTCTTCGAGTTGACCTCAAACAAGCATGGCTCCCCCAGCGCTCATCCCAAACCACGTTAGCCCGAGGAATGAGACGCTGAGAAGCTCCTGGACGTCCCATGACACCACAGCCTACAACTCCAGTCACGGAGCTTCGAAAGAGCTCTTTGTCGGAGTCGGGCTGGCTGCCGACGAAGTTTCTATCAGATGCATGGTGAAAACCAAACGCTCGGGGCCTTGTACGCCCTAAAGCGGCGTCACGTATGTCTTGGTCTTCAATGGATCTAAGCTGAAGAGGGGATCTGCAGAAAAGCCTAACGCTTGATGTAGGAGGGATTTGTCTGACATGTTGCAACGGCAGTCGCAGTGAGGCAGTCTCCCAGCGCTGTGGCAGCATTGGGTAGCGATTGGCAATCCATGTGACACCCGAAAACAGAAGATCACCGTTTCTCCGTTCATTCAGCTGCTGCAGAAAGGGTGAATGCTGTGGCCATCAGGTGGGGTGGCGCCTTATTGCCAGTAGTCTCAGACGCTGGGTTCCCGATGTTGTAGTGCCGGCGTGCTTTGAATACTGCCAGAACAGACAAGCTTGCAACGATCTCACTGAAGAAACACTACAAGGCGTCATGATACATTGGAGATCTTCACTTATCTGGGATGGTCTGAGTATACAGTGACTTAGCAAAACATTCTTGTGTTGGACGTATCACCAATTCTCAGGGTCTGTGGATTCTGCTGCCCTTTTCACCACGTTCTGGTGAGTTTCAAATCACTCATTTCATGCCCTTTCTTCGGCAGTCAGTCTTGTACGTCGGTTCCCGGGAGGACTTTCCGCCGACTCTGATTTCTGACCAGAATGAGTGATCGGTGTTCATGAGAATGAGGGATGCTACGTCCCGAGGTAACTCGATAAGGAAACCCCCACAAATTTCGCTCAATCATCATTATGATCCGTATATCAAAGAGCTTTCTATTCCATGGGTTGTTTCGTGTTCTATTTCTGAATGTGCCTCGTTTGGATATGAGCCTGACTTGCCTCCTTTTAGTACGATCAACTACTTGACGTATATACTCTTAAAGCTCAAGATAATATGGTATTAGGACGTATTGTTTCTTCTGCCAATCGACCCCTTCCAAGTCCTCCGTACCATGGTAGAATGTCACGATATTACAGCGGCGCCGACCCTCGCCTGAATAAAAGCCCGACACGTCAAACCCAGCAAGGTCACATCCTAGGCACAGCCCCTGATGCACCCAAAGATCGCCCGCCGATCCTCAGATCCACCACGGAACAGCATCAGATAATTGCCCTTCTCGGCCGACGGAAGCTGTCAAAAGAGATTGTGAAACCTCACCGACCAAGAATAAGACTCCTTGCCCCAAGGAAAAACCGGTCATTAGGTAGGGCGCTCCCCGGCTCCGTGGTCCTATGCCGGCAAAGATCACCTGCGGCACGGGTGCACGAGATTGACGAACGCCATACCGGCAAGACACCGGGCGGGACGCTCGGGACATCTTCATCTATACGAATCTCTATCCGCCAATTGCGGCACGCTTGGGGTACCGGACGAGTCCCCGGCAACATGGGAGGCAGGTCGTGGAACCAACATGGTACGGGTTGATATTGCATGGAAGCTCAATGGCAGGCTCTACAAGTGATGCAGTGCACCGTGAATAGAGTGGTTTCGCAGTCAGTCATCATTTTCGTTGGCACATGTGTTCCAAAGGAACGCTGTCTTGAAAACAGTCACGGTCTCACAGCAGGGTATTTAATGCTAACGTCCCAGATCATAGTCTAGATTCAAAGCAGAGCCTTGTTTTCAACCAAGTCCCCCAAGTGCCACAACATTGTCAAAATGTCCATGATGTCTGCTTTCAGCCGTTTCCTCTTCCCTGCATTGTTACTCCATGCTCCCCTCGCTGCAGCCCACAGCCGCGTCGCCAACATTATCATAAACGGCACGTCCTACGAAGGGTTCAACGCTAAACAACCGACCAACCCACCCGTACTCGTAGCCTGGAACACGACCGTCTCCGACGACGGCTGGGTCAACTACGAGTCCTACGCCCACCCCGACATCATCTGCCACCGCGACGCCGTGCCGGCGCGCGGCCACGCGCCCGTCGAGGCCGGCTCCACGCTCTCGGTCCAGTGGCAGGGCTACCCCGAGTCGCACAAGGGGCCCGTGCTGACGTACCTCGCGCCGTGCCACGGATTCTGCGAGGACGTCGACAAGACGGCGCTCGAATTCTTCCTCATCGGAGCGCGGGGGCTCGTTGACCCGGACGGCGTGGCAGGGCCGTACCCTAGCGCGCCGGGCATCTGGGCGAGCGACGAGTTCATCCAGAACAATGCGTCGTGGGTCGTCCGGATTCCCGAGACGGTGAGGCCGGGCCATTACGTGCTCCGCCAGGAGCTCGTGGCGCTGCACTATGCGCGGATCGACGGGCTTGGGACACAGCATTATCCGCAGTGCGTCAACCTCGAGATCATCGGGGAGGGAGACGAGGTGCCTGAGGGGACTCCGGCCGTGGAGCTCTACGGGAAAACCGATCCGGGGCTGGTGTACGATGTGTCCAAGGAGCCGCTGTCTGCTTACTTGATTCCGGGGCCGACGTTGTGGAGCGGAGCGGAGGCTGAGGTCCAGCAGACGATGCCGGTCATTACGGGCACTGCAGAGGCGATCCCGGGTGGCGAAGATGTTGCGCCAGGCCCTATCGCTAGGGCTGAGCCGACTGATGCGTGTGTGCAGTGACATGGGTGGCTTGCTCTTGATTGTCTGGCAATCTGATCTAGGCAGCCTTCTCGATCCCCTCGATAATTCAACATATCCCACGCGTGTTGATCGTGGTGATAGCAATGTGCAGAGGTGGCAGCGCAACAGATGACGTTTCTCAATTTTGATCGCCGAAACTTGAAATCTACGTGTATTTACCTTCTTGGACCTTTGAAACTAGACCCCGCACTCAAACTTATCAGGGTAGTATCCAGAACTGATTATTATATCGCCGTTGTTAAGCCTAGCATTCTACCAGCATAAACATCATGGCAGCATGGAAAGCCTTTGAATGGCCGCTGCGTTACGGCCGATCTTACCGCCATCAAGCTTAGCCCCCTGACCACAGGTCGACGTCACCACCCACAGATACTCCTCTACAAGGGCGCGAACGACGAAGCTATCATGGGCACCCTGTGCTTGCCAAATGTGACCGTTGCCTGCCCGCTTACTATTCAATAGCCTCGCTGCTTTGAAATCGAACAAACATCAAAGGGCGGCATTGACGAGCTCGCCATACCACACCAATATCTACCGCAGGACTATATCTTAACCCCGCGACAGCCACTGGCATCGTACAGATGCCTCGTCTGCATAACCTCACAAGCACAGCATCATGGATGCACCCATAATTCCTTACAAGATCAATGTCCCGGACGCCAAGGTCGAGGCCCTCAAAGCAACGCTCGGCCAGACCACGTACCCAGACCCAGCGCCCGTCCTCGAAGACTGGGAATACGGTGCCCCCCGCGCCGCCGTAACGCGGCTGGCCAAATACTGGCGCGACGGTTTCGACTGGCGCGCCCGAGAGGCCGAGCTGAACAAACTGCCGCATTTCAAGACGGTCGTGGCCGTCGACGGCTTTGGCGACATTGGCGTGCGTTTCGTGTACCAGGAGAGTCAAGCCCAGGATGCGATCCCCTTGCTTTTCTGCCACGGATGTGAGTTTCTGTTCACCACCAAGCAACCTTGCTCGTCGTCTGGACTTGAGAGGTGCATTGAATCTGACTACCCAACAGGGCCCGGCAGCTTTATTGAGGTGGTCAAGATCCTGCCTCTGTTGACGAGCGCCGACGCCGATGTTTCCTTCCACGTTGTCGCGCCATCGTTGCCGAACTTTGGGTTCTCCGACGGCGTCGGCAAGCCGGGGTTCGGGCTCGCGCAGTACGCGGAAGCCATGCACAGGATCATGTTGAAGCTCGGCTACGACCAATACGGTCGGTCTCACCTTGGAGATGGCGGAACTATGGCAGTGAAGACAGTTACTGACAGCCCAGCAGTGACGCAAGGCGGCGATTGGGGGTTCGGCATCACGCGCATGGTGGGCAGGCAGTATCCCGAGCACTGTCTCGCGTCGCATCTCAACCACGTCTATTGCAAGCCGCCCGAGTTGCTGAAGAACCCGCTTCTCTACCTCCAGAGCCAGCTACCGAGTTCAGCTTTAGACCTCGAGCGCAAGGCTAGGACGGACTGGTTCCTCGACCAGGGCTCGGCGTATAACATGATGCACTCGACGCGGCCCTCAACATTGGGGTTCGCGTTGGCTGATTCGCCGATCAGCCTCTTGGCATGGATCTACGAAAAACTGGTCGAATGGACGGACGCGTACGATTGGAGCGACGATGAGGTGTTGACGTGGGTCGGACTGTACTGGTTCTCGACGGCCGGGCCGGACGCCAGCACGCGGATCTACAAGGAGGCGCAGGGACGACAGGTGAAGAACAAGGAGGCGCATCTCGAATACGCGCCCGAGGTGAAGCTGGGGATGAGCATGGTTCCCAAGGACCTGATGCTGTTTCCGAGCTCGTGGCAGCGAACACTAGGGCCGGTCGTATTTGAGCGGTGGCATACCGAAGGCGGGCACTTTGCGGCATGGGAGAGGCCTGAACTGCTCGTTGAAGATATTACGACCATGTTTGGCGAGGGGGGCGGAGCGAGTGACGTGGCGCGGAAGATCGTGAAAGAAAGGAGGACATAAAGTCGATGTTTGATCCACAGCTCGCTGGTCCATACGAGGGCTGCCATGATGGGCGCATGGAAGGAGCTCCTTGTGCAGGTCAAATGAATGCAGTGGACCATATCGACCGTGCCCGTTGTAGAAGAGTCAGGCCCCCGGCCCGACAGTCGAGCACCAGATCTGCGATACAAGGCTGTGTGTATCTGGGTCCCGTGGAGATCTCATGGCAGACCCTCCTTGTATACCCAATATACTGGATCCTACCTTTCTTGCTGGAGCCGCACTGCGTGTTGCCGAAACGCAAACGACTCTCGTAGCTGTGCATCGTCATGTGGCCTGACGGTCGAGTCAGTAGCCTATACCAAGCCACCAGGCAAGCGCAAACATGACCCAGCATGGCATGGATGATCAGCGCTATCTGCACCACCGAAAGAGGCAAGTTTGGAGGGCGAACAGCCACCCAAGCATGCACAGCTAAACGCTGCGATTGTCCGGGCGTTCACAAGAGCAAACACATCCGTTCGCCTCCGTCTGACATGTGCCAACACCAAGGGCCGCCTCTAAAAGGGGAATTCAGTGGTTCCAGTAAAGCGGTGACAAATCCGACAGCTTGGCGAGGCTAGACATGAGAAGGGCTTTTTTCACGAGTTTTGCCTGTCAAGCGTCGTCTCGCAATCTTTGCTCCCCTCTCGTTATGCGCCGAGGACTTGGCTCAGGGCACACCGAGACGTTGGCGTCATTTCGGGCGGCTCCCCCAACAGGCGGCTTGGACACTACGCAGAGCGGCGTGACACGGCGCACCCGTCGTGCCGACGGACACGACGGGATGGCCTGTCAGGCTGGGCGGCGGCGCGGCGTTTGAGGTTGGTAGTGCATGACGAGGAGGGGTTTGTCGCCGATGGATGGGCGAGCAGGCGGCGGCATTGCAGGGAGTCTGTTGGTGAAGGATGATCGAAGCCGAGCAAAGTCAGGAAGGGACAGAACGACATGTTAGGGTTACACAGGGCGCAAGTATGTCTTGGGTCGCTTCGTCCAGGCAACATTCCTTTTGTGTTGGCGCCGAAAAGTCCTTCATCCGACAATGCCCAGGGGAGCAAGGGGTCGGTCTCGGCAGCGACGCATGCGATGGTTGTCGTTTGCAAGCATGACCAGTGTGTGTAACGGGCGTTTAGCTTGGAGAGTGGAAGGACTGATCAGATGAGGGCTGGGCTGGACCCGGGTCGACTGTCTCGGCACTCGGAATGGTCGTTGCAATGCCGAAAGATGCTTCAATGGGACGCTGAGAGCACGAGCACAGACTTCGGTAGCCAGTGGCAGAGCGTGGTGGGAATCGTCGAACGGTCCATCGAAAATGGAGTCTTGCACCACGTCTTGAGAGGTGCTGATCTTCGGCACTGTAGATAGACGGATGGATGGATGATGGAATGGGATGGAGGCACGGACGGAGGAGGGCAGAGGAGGGTGGAGGAGGGCGGAGGAGGGCAGAGGAGGGCAGAGGAGGGTGGAGGAGGGCGGAGGAGGGCAGAGGCAAGAGAGGGCATGTGGAGGACGAAGTGTGGAGCGAGCCGTGAAATTGGGTTGCCCTGGTGTGCTGGATTTGCCTTGGCGGCCCTGCTGGCGCCCCTCTTGGCGAGGCCAGGGCATGGTTTGTCCCACAGGGCGTCTTCCAGGGGACCGCCGCCAAGAAGCAAGCCCTGTAGACTTTCCTCTCACAGCGCGCCTCTGATCACTGTGCCCGGGCCACCAGGCGGCCATTGAGGTGCGCCCAGAGGCAGAGGAAGAACCCCTCCTGACGGGCGTGGGAAGGTCTCTGGCGGGCTGTGCTGCCTGGGCATCTTGGGGCTTCCTCGGCTGCGTCATCCAGATGCTGGCCAAGTCGACTGCCCAGCACTTTAGTTGAACCGCCCAAGACCTCAAGAACCAAGCAACGCCGCTCGTGCAAGTCGTGGGCTTGTCGTCGGCGTTTCCTCTTTCTTCCCTCTTTCTCGTCCTACTTATCATCTCAACCGTCCCGGAGCATCCACGCGGGATAGATGGATTCAACATATCCTTCGACCCCCCGCCCGCTGTGTGCAGCAGAGCCTGGAGCACCACTACTCTGACAGACGCCCATGACGATACGATACCTAGATACCTACTTATCCAAGATAGCGACTCACCAGACCTTTCTCAACGCAAAAGCCCGCCACCAGAGAACCGGGCGAATTGGGAGGCCATGTCACGCCACACCCACATCCCTCATACCTACGGCCCCGGCGACACCCACGCCCATCCGTACCATCACCCGCCGCCCGCCTTCCAGTATCATCCGCCGCAACACTACTACGTGCCACCGGAAGATCCGGCACAGAAGAAGAGGAGGAAATGCATTTACATGTTTTACGGACTGCGGCAGGCGGCCCTCATCGTGCCGCTCGTGCTCATCCTGCTCAACGTCAACATCTACGTCTCGCGCCGCGGGCGGTACTTGAACGGCTCGACGAGTCCCGCTGATCCCGTGTACTATTCCATGTGGTTGACGGCTCCTTTGGTATGTCGCACTGCGGACGGCATTGGTGTCCCGACATGGAGTGCATCCAACAATTGTGCTGACATGCCCGTGTAGTCGGGGGTCATCTTCCTATGGGCCATCATGGCACTGATCCAGATGTGCGGCAGCCGATCGCCGGACAGGCCGAGCGTGCCCTATTCGGTCCAATTCGGCGTTGAGCTGCTGTTTGCGCTGGGTGCGCTTGTCTGCTTCATCCTCATGGTGGTCAACATGGTAGACAAGCAGAACAGCGGCACGTATGAATACCCATATCTGCGCTACGAGATTCCGCTGGCCGGTCTGCTCGGCTTCCTCATGTACGTCGAAGCAGTCCACGTCGCTCTGTTGGGCGTCACTAATTCGACATCAGGATTATTCAGGTCGGGCTCGTTGCGCGGGCGTATTATGAGATCAGCATCGACAGGACACAAAGAGACGGGCACAATCCCGCGCACCACGGGGCCATGACCCAGGTGTGAAGCATGCGTCCGGTAGTTGCATCGGTAGCAAACAGCGAAGCGTAGGAGTACGCTCCCAAGATGTTGATGTATGACCATGTATGAATATGGGAGCTCGGTCACGGTGACACTGAGCAAAGAACGGGCGGTTTGTTTCTTTTATTTTTGGGCAAGGGAAAGCGACATACAAGATACCCCCCTGATGGATAGTAGCACCTCTCATGAACATAGTGTATGGGACATCAATCGATGAACAAGGTCATCAAGTTTGACTGGTCAAGGTACTGCAGCCTTCGATACTATCCCGAGTTGGTTCGGTACCTGAATTACCCATCGTCCGTATTTCTAGAGAAGGTGGTAGGACACACCACGACTATTTCAACATTATCCGGTGACGCGGGGTGCAAATATCCCAGTGCCCAGATGCACCAACAAAACAAAATGGTAGGGAGACTGGCTTTCAGGTAAAAGCCCATGGCCATCCGCATGATCGATGAGACCGATGGCAGCAGGAAGCCGGGGCATTACAATATGGGCATTGTTTCCTGAATGGGACCCTGGACCAGATCAGTAACAGACGTAAAAGCAAGGGAGGCGAGTGACGCTTGATCAAATAGCAACCAGCATCTTGCAAGGAGAAGGCAAGCAAGAGGAGGCAAGCAAGAGGAGGCAGGCAAGAGGAGGCAGGCAAGAGGAGGCAAGCGAGAGGGAGGAAGCCACAACTGACGCGCGAGAACGGACCTGATGGATGCCCCACGTACCCGGGTCGCCCCTTCCCCTTTCATCGGCGTCTCATCACATCGACGCTCCACGCGTGCTTGACCGCCAGAAGACACGCCCAGTGCTGCCCTGACTGAGGCAAATCTTTCCATGATGTAGCTCATCATCGCCCTCGTCTCCCATCCCGGACCATCACGCGATGACTTCGTTTCCCGGGCCCTTCCGAGCTTTCTAACGTCTCCGTCCCTCTCACGACCGACGACTTGCGCTAACTGAGATTTTCTCACTTGTGGCGTGTGCGCCCACACAAGCAGGTCGGCCCATGTCGCACGGCTTGAAGTCGTGACATGTGAAGATGCTGAGATCTGGCAGGAACGCGCTGCATCCGAAAGGTCGTCCTCGACGAAGGCGTTGCTTCCGACGAGAGACGTGCCAGCGACAAGAGTCTCTGTGCCGACAAAGGGATTCTTCGAGACAAGGGAAGAGACTCCCTCGACGTATTCCTCGCCGGGCCATAAGACTCCGCCGGTGGCCAAGCAGGCTGCGGTCGCAGAGCCCGCGTCGGCCGAAAACGTGGCCGCCCGATTGACCAGAGAAGCCAAGCCGGTCCAGGTGACCAAGCGGGTGCCACCGCCAGACTCTGTTCAAACCATATATGCACATGACGAACACCTCTTCCGCGATTCTTCCAAACCCCGAGTGTCGATCCCCACGATGACACCAATTTTGACCAAAAACCACAGTCTCGTGGGCGAATCGGATTCTCACATGTATTCTCATCACGCCAAGCAGCCAGAGAGACTTCCAGGCTCCTTCACCAATGCTGAGGCTAGAGACCAGGATGCATCTCTCATCGAGAGCAGAACCTTGAACGCCGCGACTTTGCCGTCAACGTTGTTGAACGCACCATCTTGAGAATCGACACTAGAGTGCAAGGAAATACCTCCTTAGCGAAATCCTCTCGACAAGATTGGTTCAATTCCAGAATTTCAGCTAGGTTCAAAAAGCCATAACGGCTTTGCCAGCTTCAGATGGTCCTGGCTACGACAGCTGGGATGCAGACCAGTCATCGGGCCAGGCATCAACGCCGCCCCTAAAGTGGCCACCGAGCAACTACTGCGATCAATGCGAAGTTTCCTGGCGTTGTGTTCGCGATGATTACGTGACCGAGCATCCGCTGCATAACAGCTGCAAACCCATTGGTTCGAAAAGCGGCTTTACTGAAAGCACGAACGCTCATTGTCAACTTCTCTGGCCTCATGCCTCGGGGAGAAAATCACAAGCTCAGCGGCGCGGGTGTCTTTCTCGGACCCTCGTCCGTTTGCAATCGTTCCAAGATTTTGTCTGACTGGTACACAAGCCCGCAGAGCGCCCTGAAGCGGCGCCCATGGCTGTACAGGACGTTCGAGAAAGTATCCTGCCTCGCCGGGACGAATTCATAGAGAACCGGTGCCAAGGAGAAGTTATGCGCCAGTTGCGCGACGCGAAACCCTTCAGGTTGATCCTCGTATCTGACACGCGCACTATCGTCGACACGATGACTACAGATATCAAGAAATGGAGGTATGATAGCGAGGAGCAGGTCTACATCAATCGCAAGGGAGGCAGCATCCTTAACAGCTTGGGCATCTTTCAGCTGGCACGAGAGATAGAACTCTTGAATGAGAAGGGTGTTGAGATTTAATGGCATTATACGAAGCAAGAGTTCAATCATGAGGCCGTCCAGCTCGCGCAAGATGCTGTCGACCGCGCGAGACTTTTGATGAGGCGGCCGGCACGTCGCCCTGCGGGCAGAACAAACCAGCGAGCTAGCAACTTGTCGGCTGGGCTGGCCAGCAGCGGAACAGAGGACGGTACGTTTTAGAAGGTGACATACAAAAAGGAATATAAAAATTGAAAACCCACGGTCAGGACGTTTTCGCTGCCCAGCAGCGACTGGACGTGCTAGCTTAGCTCGACGTCAGTTCGGATGCGTCCCGCGCCACCCCCTTTTGCCTAGAACTCTCGGCATGATAGGGTCGTAAGGTTTCAGCCACAGGTCAATCACCATCTCCTAAGTCCTGCATTAATCTGATCGATCTGGTCTCTGCGTTCTACTACTAGCTCGGACGTGGCTTTCCACTCGTATCGCCAAGAAAAGAACCGGAATGCTTCACAAGCCGCCGGGAGACGGCCGCGGCGCATGAGGTGACGCGCGTAGCGGAGTTCTCAGCGATGCCAGCGGGCCCAGACTCTGGGCTCATGATTCACGTTGTCTCCCTTGAACAGAACGCAATTACCGCAGGTCCCGCTCAAGGTGTGATCCGAAATGTCCCCAAAAGCAGAGCTCACGTCTTCAATTGCCTTTCGGTCGGTCAACGTGTTTAACATCCGCCGAAGGTTCAGCGGCACGGCGCGCAACGGACACTAATCCCCTTCTGCACTTCTCTCATCGCCCCATCCATCGCGCCCGCCCATCATGCCTCCCATCAAGCACCTGATCGCCCTGGCTACGCAATATGCATACTGGTCGGAGGATGGCTACGAGCTGATCAACAACACCTGGGGCCAGGACGCTGCGACATCGGGCAACCAGACCACCTACTATGATGGCGTTCCATCATGTGGCAAGGGCATCGCCTGGAGTTCCGACTGGGAGTGGCAGGGCGGCGAGAACAACGTCAAGAGCTTCGTCTACGGCGCGCGGCAGTTTGAGCGCCGCCTCGTGTCGGACATTCACACGCTGCCGACGGAGTCGCAGTGGCACTACGATCGGGAGGACATCCGGGCCAATGTCGCCTATGACATTTTCACCGATACGGACAAGGACCACGTCAACAGCAGCGGCGAGTATGAGCTGATGATCTGGTACGTCTCCCCTTTCCCCCCCCCTCTCCCTCCTGTGTTTCCCTGCAACGCACCGCGACATCACGGGAGCGAGATGACTGAATTGCTGCGTGCAGGCTCGGACGGTTCGGTGGTGTCATGCCCCTGACCGAGGCCAAGCAGCCCATCGCTCACGTCAACATTGCCGGCTACGACTGGGAGGTCTACTTTGGCTACAACCACGGCGGCGCGATGAAAGTCTACAGTTTCCTACCGGCGCAGGGCAACATTCACGACTTCCGCGCCGACGTCAAGCTCTTCTTCAGCTACCTCACGAAGGAACATCAGTTTCCCGCCGACAAGCAGTACATGCTGGGTGAGTTTTTTCTACTGAAGACTGGCTGCGCTGGTCCTGTTGCGTGCCACGTGCTGATCATTTCTCTAGTCTATCAACTCGGCACCGAGGCCTTCACGGGCGGTCCTGCAAAGTTCGTCGTCCCCAAGTTCATCGCCGACGTCAGGTAACGAAGCGTGGGAGGGGAGCCGTGTAGGTTAGCCAGCCTGCGAGTTAATGGGCGAAGCGGAAGTCCTTGCGCTTGCTGCCGGAATCGGTCGTGGTCTCGAGATACTGGAGACGTTCCTGAGAGAGGGGGAACAGACATCACGTTAGCCTTGAACAGGCGCTAGGTTTTCCTTTGTAGAGTAGGGATGTTTACTCACTTCTTTCGTCAGCGCGTCCCATTCGCGGTCTCGCGTTTTGTTGCGCCAGACATAATACGACTTGGCGAGGATGTAGATGACTATGTTGGCCGCGCAGATGGCTGTCAGCTGTGTGTTTCCGCGTCGGTCTGTGGTTCGTTAGCTTCAGCTGCTCTGTCTGCAAGGCTGCATGAGCTTACAGTTGGGACGATCGTCCTGGCGGTAGATGTTGGCGTGGATGATGCCTCCTACTTGTACAAACATGCTAGGACCACGTTAGTCTGTGCTCTGATGCTTCAATGCAGAATTCAACTGCTGTTTTGGACCATACTTGTACACGGCTGCCGAGACGGTCCTCGTTCGGACAGTGTTGGAATTGCGGCTACACCAACCGACTTGCATGGCGTGGGCTACGACCAATGTCAGCACAACGGGCCGTACAGCTCTGATAGCAGTCACGCCACTCACCTGTGGGATAGGACAGCAACACCGTCAGGACGGCAAACCTTGCCCAAGGCGACGTGTCATCTTTCAACGTCCTGAGAGCGATCAGGCACGGAAGCAACCAGACCTGGGCAAGTATGCCGAAGAATGTACGTTCGTTGAAGATTTCCGAATAATACGTCAGGAGAAGCATCTGTTCGCCTGTAATTAGTTCAGTCTCCGTTCACTGTGCAAGTCTAGACTTACGGTGATGGCACCCAGGACCTGCGTGGGGATACTGAGCAAATTCGAGTCGAACGTGCCAAAGCCGAGAGTTCGAAGCGTCAGGGTGAGGTACGAGTCCGGCGGCCCGGCGGGAATCAAAAAAGTCAGACCAATGGCGTACATTGGCCATAGATCGTAGTCACACAAAGACTTCCAGAGAAGCTTGAAGTCGACGGCCTGTCGGTTGTGCATGTCGCCCTTTGAGGGGTCGTCGCGCAGGATACGATTCACCATGATGGTCTCCTCTCGCTCGGTAAACCACCCCTTCTTGTTCCACCATGATTTGGTCTGCGTCGGCGAGGCAGCCATCATGAACCAGGACCAGATGCCGATGGAGAGGGTGAAGAGGCCTTCGAGCAGGAAGAGCCATCTCCAACCCTCGTATCCGTGCAGGCCTCGTAGTCTGAGGAGGCCGAATGCCAGGATTGGGGCAACAATGTCAGTGATACGGAGACTGGTCCAGAAGAGAGCCAGGCGGAATGGGAGCTCGGTTCCTTTGAAGAAGTACGACTTTTTATTTCGATCAGCAGGCGTAATGTGAAGAACAGTGAGCGGGACGTACAAGGTAGAGGATGACATCGGGAATAAAACCGCCCTGCAGAAGGCCCAGCAAAGCACGGCAGGCTAGAAAGCTCGACCGACCACTGAGCCAGAACTGAGAGGCGGCCACAATGCTCCACAGGCACATGATGGTTGGAATCTATGTCTGTTAGGTCGCTGTCTGCTACCATCCCGCGAGCACATACCCATCGATCAGGTCCCAACTTCTTGCTGATAAGCTGAGAAGGCAATTCAGCACAAAGAAAGGATAGTCTGAAGACAGTGTTGCCCAAGTTGAAATCTAGTCACAGTCAGCACGTCCCAACATAACGAATTCAGGTATCGAGTAGCTATCTGGCATACCATTAGTATCAAGTCCTAGATCTTCGAGGAAGTTGTCTGTGTTGGCCTGGCTGAGGTTCCCTCTGTCGAGGTCAAGAGAGAAAAAGGCAACGCATGCCCAAAGTGTGATTTTCCAATCCAATTTGTTAATGAGAGGCTGCCGAACAGGGGGGAATCAGCACCAATCCTGAATAGTTCAATGCTAGCCTCATAGTCTTACAAGTTCTTCACCCCAGGTCCATCGTGCTGAAGGATCAAAACGATGCAGGTTCTCGTACTTTGCGGTAGGCTGGAAGTACTTTGCTAGATCTGGATCGTCATAGACAGATGGTTGAGTAGCCAATTGGTCAAGGTTTTTGTTGAGTTTGTTCCTTCGAAAGAGGGTAGTGATAGGTAGGACAGGGGGCTCTGTCTTCTCAAGTTCTTGCTGTTCAAGAATTCTCTGTCTCGTAGCAGCCAGGTCAGAGTCTGATCCTGAGCTGTTGAGCGAAGTGTCCGTCAAGTTGACGGACTTCTCTGGCCGACTCATCGCCGAGGCATGTTTCTCTTCGTAGCTTGCCATCGCTCAATACATGAACAGACACTAAAAAGTCGTTGAAGTCCTGGCTGTTTGAAGATGCTCCAGGAATCACCACAGTGATAATGATCATCTTTTGTACTTCTCTCGGGCCTTCGCCGGAGGCAAGGTTCCTGCAACAATACTTAGTGGATGAACGATCTCGGAGGCAACTCACATGGCGAGATTCCTAGTCCCAATCTCACCATGTACAAAGGTCCTCGGCATCCATGATCTGAGGTTGATACAAAATTAGTGACCAGGAATGGCCCCGCACCTAGCCTCGTGGGTTGGACGAACCGGGCCAGTCGAATCTGGAAGATGAAAACCATGGCAGCTCTTGCGCCATGTTGCCTCGTCCATGCGAAGGCTTTGGATGCATAAGCCCACTGTGTATTGGGGAAGACAGCGGGGAGTAACATTCCTCTACCCCTCTTCTCTCCATGCTGGGCCGCCACGTGGGGGTTCTTGATATCATCGTAGCCGGGGCCAGGCATCCTCAGGCATGTTGGTATATGCGTTGTTTTTATTGTTACGGGCGTTACGGGACTCTCTGTACCAAATCTCGCGGCACCCTGTTTCTCCGTGGCAAAGGAACAGGCTGTTCAGTCCTTTCGCTAAGGAACACAGTCAGTTCGAGCCGCAGAGCAGAATGCCACATTTTCCGTCGAATTCCACTCAATGGTCTTCGCCAAGCTCCTTGTTTAATTATTCGAGGTTGATGTTTTCGAATCCAATGACAACAAGCGTCAGATAAGAGCAGCACGCAATCTGTGGGACGGTGAGCTTACATGGAAGTCGGGCGTGAACGTCGGCTGTCGGTGTGCTGCATCTATTCGGGCCAAAATGTGCGTGTCCCACGCTCGGTTCATTGTATTGAAGGTAAACTCCACAGTCAATGCCACACCAGCTAGGTGAAGCCATGCGCGATTCGTCATTCATTCTGGTCTAAGAGATGCAGTCCAATGTCTGGGCGGATACAGGGATTGGTGGTATCTTGCACCATGAGGCATAGTCTTGATGGCGCAAGAATGCACCACAATGAGACAAGGGAAACCGACGATCGCTATCTACCTCGACGTTACCAACTTAACCGACGCAAGTAAACCGAGCCGCTGACGAACAAAGCTGACATTGGACTCTTCATCATGAGTCCAAAGAAAAAATATCGAACCGGCGCTCATCCCGTCGAAATATGCAGAGCCGCTTGCCATCGCCAGATAGTATTCCTCGGTCTGGGATCGAAGCCTTGATGAGGATGGTGGCCCAATCAGTCACGGGGCTCCAGATCTGATGTTCAGCTAACCGATGCCGCATAACCAATATAATTCTTTCCTTGGAGGACAATCTCTCTTGGTAGCAGACGCAAGTCTCCGTTTCATTGTCGACGACCATGTGCTCTGTTGTGATTGGACTAGTGCCAGCCTGCCATACCTGTCTGGCACCTTGCCTGGGTACAACCCTGAAAGCTGTCTGGCCCGTCTTGGCGTCCATGAATCGATACTGGTCGCTTCCCTGTTCATTGAATGCTACGAACCATTGGCCCGGCCGCGGGAATGCAAATACGCTCCGGCTCAACATGGTGTCGGGAGTAAGAGCTGTCTTGAATGACTGATATGTAGGTGGTTCCATGTAGCGGACGCAAGCACCATTGCTTATCTGAAATACACGGATCGAAATCGGTTCTTTGAGCCATTTCTTGGACTTTTTACTTGCAGTGGTGCTGGAGTCGTCTTTCTCAGACATTGATTTTGACCAGACGATCAGGTGTTGGTCATCCGGGGTAAATGCCATCTGGAGCGCATGCACGGGATGTCTGTCTCTACAAACAATTGTGCGGAAAGGTTTGAGTAGGTCCATTCTCCCGGTTTGAATATGGTAAAATGTAAAAGTTTCCTGGTCAGATGCAATGTTCGCGATGGCAATGGTGCCGTTGCTGTGGCTGATCGCTGGGTTCAAGGCGTCACCAGCGTGGAGCGATGCTCTTGTGCTCAGGACACCATCGCGAGAGCGGACAATTAAGACTTCTCCTTGAGTATCACTGTTTACTGGAATTCCGATGAGGCTGCAGTCGGGAGAGAATACTGGCGCGTCGGTGAAACGAACAGGTTGACTTCCTGAAATAGATGGAGTGTCGTCTCTGATAGTCCACATAGGTCTATTCTCTATTGGGTCAGATGTATCGTATGCCTCTATCAATGTTTTGCAGACGCTCAGAAGCCATGTCGACTGGGGGAAATAGATCTTTGGTTTGAAATTTGTACTTTCAGGAGGTCGGAGGATCGATTTGATAGGTAGCGCTTGCAGTGCCAAAGATTGCAAAGGCTTGTTATCATTCTGAGATCCGACATGCTGTTCAACGTCGTCATTGGAAGGTCTTGACTGAAGCGGTTCCTCTTCATTGTTGTGAGCCCTTTCGATTTGAGGGTCAGTCGTCAAAAGGCAGGATATTACTCCATCTTGTAGGAGTGACGTTTCATGCAGAACTCACAATGTTAAATCTTGAAGTGAGCCTTCTTGAGACACTTCTGAGAAGCTTGAGGGTATTCTGGAACGTGAAGGAGCATGCCCTTCAGCGACTCTAGAGGAAACGATGTCATGGAGTTGTTGACTTTTTGGTTCTGTACCCCAGAGACATTTCCCTTCTTCCTTGGAGAACCCTTTGAGATTCGCGACCTGGGTGATGATCGAATGTTTTACGGTCAACAGGTTTGAACCATCGCTCCTGGATGGTAAATCGGTTTGCAAGTAGCGTGAAGAAGCACTGAATTTGCATATTAGTGGATTGTGCTTGGGGCTATCAGACTGAATGTGGGCGAAGACTGACAATGTGCAAATATCCAAGGCAATTTCTAAAGACTTAAGTTCAGAGTGCGCTCGTTCACCCAGCCTGATGACCTGAGCCGTGATTTCTGCATTCCAGATAGCACCATCTCCATCAATCACTGAATCTTCAAGCAGGCTCCGCAGGTCAATCACTGTGGTGTGGCATCCCTGTATTGCTGAGTTGATTCCAGTAATCAAGGTGCTGGGCAAGAGCGTGCTGTGAGGTTGGGCAGCCGCCTCTTTGCTAATCGTTTCGGCCACTGTCGCAAGACTTGACAGCCATCTGACAGTTTCAAGAAGCGCCCTTTCTGCTTTTGTAATACTCTGACTGAGCCCAATTGCTGTCAACTTTGCCTTTTCAATCCCTGATAGGAGGTCCAAGCAGCCCCTCGCAATGGACTGATCGCTCGCCATGACGAGAGATGAGGAATCTGATGATGGGGAGGCTAGAGATCATTGACTTGGTTGTTGGTGAAGCATACTATGGGTGTGGGCGTCAAGGTGTACTGGGCGAGCTGTCTTGTCTTTATCAGGGTTGAGGCCGAGTCAGCGTTACAAAATGTTGCTGCCTGTCATCTGATGTCATAGCTATTTTGAGATTTCTGCAGATCCACGGTCGATCAGCCAGGCAGCGACTTCAACACCCAAACACTTTACCTGGCATCGCAGAGGGCGAAATTCTCGGCCTTGAGCCATTGCTATTCATGGTTCGCCACAGTTGAGTAAAGGTGCAGCGTGGACTCAAATATTGGGTTGGAAATTTCGCTGTAAAGCTGACTCCACCACCGTAGAATCCATAGGAGACAACACGAATCTTCAACATATCTAGCGTGATGATTAAGCAATGACCTCTATTCAATTGATCAAAGTTCACTGGCTTGTTGGGACTTTTTGCGTGAACCTTTCTACCATGTACTTCCCCGCATCCTCGTGCCCCAAGGAATGGTCGCGATGATCCACCGGCGCTACACCGGTTCTTTGTTCAATGTTGATTTAGCTGCACACCATGAAAGCTGGTTGATCACTTGGTCGAGCGGGGACAGTCATGATGTATGGCGGATAGACAAAAGCTAAGGTTTAGCGCATCATCACTGGGGTAGTGTTCCAAGTTCTCGACATGAAAAGGGACCATCATTGGCTACATGTCCTTTACTTGCTCGGCAGTGATTTGTTAGCTTGAGAATCATCGGAAGCCGGCTTCGCGAACATGACGACATGCAAAATGTCCTCGGTGTCGATACGGCAGATAAAACGTTGCTCTTGGACCGTTTCCATATTCATCAACGCGAGCCAATGTGCAAACTTGACGTTCCCTTCAGAAGCTAGTACGTTCATATTGCCCAACCGCTGCGAACATGAAGTTTTCACTCCTTGTCACAGGGGCTATTCTGCTTTTTAGGGGCTATTGTACCAAAACCCCAGGGGTTCAACGGCGACAGTGAGTTGTCAAAGAACACACTGCCATGCGTTCGGCGTCAAAGCTGATGGATTGCTATAGTCATCGAAGCACTTGTAGATCGGCCGGCGTTTGCGATGAAGAGGCAGTTCGTCTTGAACTCAACGACCCCCCATACATGAATTATTTTTATTCGGACTGCAATTCGGCTTCCCAAGTCGTAGTGACAAGTCCCCTTCCGGACAGTAATCTGACTCTCATCGGACCACGACTTTTAGTGAGCTTCTGTCAAGTCGCTTCACCTCTTGTGGCATGAGAAGCTGACTCCTGAGTTAGATCGCTTGGCCTGCTGGGAATAGTGGCGTCGTATCGTTCTTTCAACCACTGGATGGCGCGAACGGAACACTTTCTATCAACCTGGTCAACTCCTCTACTTCCGGCGACAGCCTCGACCCTATTTACGAGGTTTCGGGTCATACAAAAGAACCTGTAGTTGGAGTGAGAGGGCACATCCAGTTAAATTCGTCGGCGTCACTGGTTGTAGCCATTCTTGGGAGTATTCGTACAATACGAGACTTCACCGAAGGGCCTAGCCTGTTATACCCCATCTTCCAGGACGCCATCAACATCACAGTGTCAGATGATTCTAGCGTCAAATTGTCGCGTTTGTGGCTGGACAACGTAACGACGACTACACTGGCATTTGCCCCTTCTGGATGTGATGCCTCGGTAATGGTAAACAACAATACCATTGAGTTCTCAGCCGGGACCTACGTCTTCAATGCATCTTTTAATTATGCCCAACTTGAACAACTTGGCCCAACGGAGACTTTGAATGAACTATCTCAAGATTTAGTTTCTGAGTCAACAGGTCAAGTGGAATCTCTCTCATTCTTGTCCTACAAGAACAAACTTCTCGCCGGTGGCTGGCGGTTTCTCACTTACTTCGGTCGCGACAGCATGATTTCCATGTTGCTGATGGAGAAGATTCTCAGCACAGGAGCCGGTGGAACATTCGAAGCCGGTATTGGTGCTGTTCTAGAGCGCATCAATCGGACAGATGGAAGCGCTGCACACGAAGAAGGCATCGGTGACTTTGCAACATGGTTTAACCTACAGAGAAACATCAGTTCGACAGCGCCGTCTTATGATTACCACATGATCGACACGGACTACTTCCTCCCTGTTCTTTTGAGGGACTACTTCATCAACAACTCCGATGGTCGGGAGCGCGTAGCCACCTTCATGTCTACCGAAGCTACAATCGACCCGGATAATGCTGGCCTCACATACCACGATCTAGCTTTGGTCAACGCCGAAAAGATTATGAATGCAACAGCTGCCTTTGCTGGCCCTGGTGGGCAGATACGGAAAAATCTAATTCATCTCAAAGAGGGCGAAATCACGGGCGAATGGCGCGACAGCACTTACGGCCTTGGCGGCGGTCGCATACCGTACAATGTTAACACTGCCATCGCACCGGCTGGCCTTCGGGCCATTGCTGCTCTTTCCGAAGCTTCATTTTTTCCAGAACACCCTGAGTGGGCTGAGAAGGCCGCAGCGGCAGCTCAGATCTGGGAAGATGAGACCCTGCGCTTCTTCGAGGTTATTATTGAGCAAGATGAAGCCCGCGCGTTGCTCAACGACTATGTCGACACGAATAAGTTTTCCTTTCCTTCACAGGCCGACGGAATAAACGCTTCAGTTACGTTCTATGGCCTGGCTCTCGAGGGCAATAACGACATAGACTTGGTGCGCGTCATGAATTCCGACGACGGCTTCAGGCACTTTCTCCTCAACACCACAAATCAGACACAACTCAGCGCCTACTTGTCTCAAACAGCTGACCACATTCTTCAACCGTTCCCTGCAGGACTGACCACCAACATTGGGCTCCTCGTTGCGAACCCTGCGTATGGTGGAAAGCCAGTCTACTCAGCAAACTTCACTACCTCAGCTTATCACGGAACAGTTGTCTGGTCATGGCAGCTGTCTATGATGGCAGCTGGTCTAGAACGGCAACTTGACAGGTGCAGAAGCAAGTCAGTGCCTGACTTTTGTGGAGACAAAACACTGCTTTCGAAGATTACGACAGCGTACAACAGACTCTGGGATGTGATCGAAGAAAACTCCAGGATATTGAGCTCCGAGGTGTGGAGTTGGCGCTATGCCGATGACACATTCAATGCTGTCGCATTGGGTGACTTGCCACCGCCCCCAGGCGTCAATCCAACAGAAAGCAATGTTGTACAGTACTGGAGCCTAACCTTCTTGGCAGTGAAACGGAATGAATGCTTTCGATGAGTTTGTATAGACCACGATAAGATTGGATTCTCACTCACATAAGCTTCCCATAACACTCTTGTCTCTCCGCGGCTGGATATCATATCGCAATGCTTCTCACATTTCCTTGGCTTCAATCATCTTCAATTAACTGTCATTTATTACAAGACTGGCTCGTAGCAATTTCAACTTAAAGCTTTGCTCTGGGACTCCAGTTTCCGATAATCTCCTGCAGTCGCTGATGAGCCTCTTGTTCTTGCTGGCTTCGAATCTCCAACTCTGCTTTGCGAGCATCTTCTTCGAATCCCTTGATCTTGGTTGCCACCATGTCCGTCCATATAGCCAGAGATGCTTTGTCGAACGGTGGGAGTACCCTGCCTGTTGTGCCTGGGGTAGGGTCGCCTGCGATGTACCGCAGATACTCAAAAAAGCCCTCATAATCTAAAGCGATCGAGTAATAGTTCTTGCCTCCCTTTAGTTCAGCCACCCTTCTTTGTTCCCACTCAAGCTGGTCGGACCGTGAAGGGAGAGGCCGGGCGCGACCTGCAAGGAGTCTTGCCACGGCAACTGCTTGCCACTCGTACACGCGAAACGTGAAACCGCCACCAAGCTGAAGAGGGCAGTCGTTAGTTATGAACCTTGAGCTTGAGACAAGTAAACAACATTGCCTAACTGACCATCCCAACAAATGCTAAGCTCGGGTCGCCAATACTAAATGTGTGTTGGAAGACCCCAGGCAGCCGGCGATTAGCCTGTTTTATTCTTGCCTGAATGTCCGGCAAGAATGGCAAGCTGAAAGTGTATCCAGTGCCAAATATGACGTGGTCTACATCATTCAGATACGACCCATCTGCGAAGAACAGTGTTCCAGTTTCTGGATCGAAGCGCGTTATCTCGTTCTTGACAACAATGTGTGGATGTGTGAAGGGCGCCCACCCAAAGGCTGGGACAGGATCACCCCTTAAAGCTGCAAAAACCGGTTTTTTTGCTTTAGGAAGAATCTCATGCAGGACTTCATGGGATGAAATAGACCCTCCGACGATGACCACTCGCTGGGACTGTCATTAGCTCTACTAGGCCTGGCCGTGTACAAGGTTGCGTACCTTTCCTGCAAAGCTTTCTGGACCCCTGAAATGCTTGCTGTGCTGAATTTTCCCAGGGAATTTCACATCAAAATCGACCAGTCCTGGAATGTCTGGAACCCAGGGGATGTTGTAGTGGCCACTTGCGACAATCAGAGCGTCGAATCTCTCTTCCCACCAGTAATCTTTTCCCGGCGTCTCTCTGCGAAGCGTCAGTACCCATTCTTGCTGTTCATTTTTGACTGCCCGCTCAACCGTCGTATTAAGCTCCAGTAGTTTGTCGTTCCCATTGCGAACGAAGATTTCCTGAACCCACTCTCGCACTACCTCACGGTGTCTGAAAGGAGCCCTGGGTCCAAATTTGGCGAGGGTCCGCTCCGACAACTTGTCCGGGAAAGGCTCCCGAGTAAAGCTCATGATAGAGGGAATAATATTGCTGTGAAGGTGCTCATGAAGCGCCGAGTCTGAAAACCGTGTTTGATGATTGTTGATTCTCTCCGTCTTCGAGGTCTCTGCCGGAAGTTTTGTTGGTATGGGCACCGCATGGTCAACATTCCCCGTGATGAGATCTTGCAGTGATGGGATCTTCGCGGGCAGGTGAGGGGTGTAGACCCTGTGCACTTCGAGTGAGCACATCACAACGGTCGTACAACAGGTGCAACCAAAAACTCACCATGTCCCACCAATAGCCCCTCTTCTGTCGAAGACCCGAATGGTGTCGAAAGCTTGCTCTTTGACCAAGGCGTCGGTGGTGATGGCACCAGACGGGCCGGCCCCAATCACCGCCACCCTTCTTGTTGTGGTTGTCATAATTTCAAGTTCTAATTGTTTGCCTGGAGTACAAAGTCATCAATCCATGGGAACAGATGAAGCCACTTTCCAAAACAATTGTCACTTAGTTATTTATATCGTCTATGCTGACTCAAGAGTCAAGGGCGTTTGATGATGTGACGCTGTCATGATGGCGTCTTCCTGCAAGATAAGCACGCGAAACAGAAACACACCAACAGTCGGCAGCACACCGACACCACGTCCGCCGACTTCGCTCATGGTCGCCGAGCCCCGCGGCGCTTTGAGGCAAGAAAGTAGCAAGGGTTTACCCGATTCTCATCGGTGCCGACGACCGAACCCCTCGCGAACCACACTTATCTGCCTCAAAGTTGCTATCGACGGATCCGACCAGGTCCGCAAGCTCAACTTCACCCTGCCACGGCGGCCTCTTGTCGGCATCGTGACTCTTCGGTCCAATCACAACCCACGCTGACAGCGACTGCAAAGTGCTGTGACCCTTTGTGTCACCGCTGCTGTAGCTCCCGATGCGCTCCATCGCTTTGGCGTATCCTGTGGGGGGGCCATTCGTAATCTTCTTCCCCAAAGTTCCGGCCAGCACGTACGACTCAAATCTGTCTGTACCGTTGTAGTCCAGCATCACGAAAGGCGCGCTGGCGTACCCCACGGGCAATGTTCCAATGTCGAGAGACGGGTACTGCACGCCATCAAGAACGAGGTCGCCCTCAGCGCTGTTCCTTGCGTAGGGTTCACCTCTGTCATTCCAATAGTAGAACCCTGTGATCCATCCAGACATGTAGAACGGCGGTGCGCCGCAGAAAAACTCGGATCTGGCAGACACGATGTCGTTCCAGAATTGCACCGTCTCCGAACTGTCTGGCTCGTCGAACGATTTAAGGAAGCGCTTGAGGATGGGCCGGAGGCGTTCAGCATATGCGGTAGGCTCGTCGCCGAATTCCGGGAGCCGTTCGAGTTTGTCGAGCAAAGTCTCCCAATCCGACTTTTCTCCCTGTAGTGTAACGGACGGGAGGCCGCAAATGATGCCGCCTTCGAACCTGAAATAGGCCTTCGTCAGCCCCATCATTAGTATGTTGGCTGTCATGAGATCGTCCTGGGTTGTTGTGGTGAAGTCCGGCATAATCCAATTCTGTAGCCAATCCGTCTTGACGCGGGCTTGAATCTCGTTTTGGAAGCGTATGAGGACTTGCTCCCAGGTGAAATCCTCGATTGTGATAGTCTCCTGCCCTTCATGATCAACAAACAAGTCCCTGATGTCCTCAGCGTGAGATATCATGTAGAAATTCATTTGGACCAATATGGTGAACCACACTTCCTCGGGGCGTACGACGAAATGCAGGTGCTCGCCCCACGCCTGGATTGCCCCGCGGACGAAGCTGTCAGCTGAAGGGCGTACTCCATCACCAATGGACAGGGAGGCGCTATCTTTGACGTTGTGATTGAAGGAGGAGAGGAGGACTTCAGCCGAGTTGTTGTAGAACTCGTTACTCATGCTCTGGCGGAAGAAATCGTCGGCGTTTTTTACAGCCCTACGGCCCATGTGTGACTTTGGGAGGCCCCCTGGAAGCACCACAACGTCGGCGACCGACTCAGGCAGCAAAAGAGCGAGGCAAGGCCCCCAAAAAGCGACGGAGAACCTCATGTCAAGAAACTTGGAGATGAGTGGATCTGATCAAACTGCCACAGCCGACGTGTGTGGCCAACTGGCCCTTTAAGAGCATCACGACATCATCTTGATGGTTCAGTTGTAATACGATGTGATTCAGAAGGGTGCGATGATTCCCAGGGTGAGGTGAGACCTGGGTGCGCCCACAACTGTTCTACCGTCCATGTAAGACACCTGTAGCGGATGAACTGGAAAGTTTCCGACCCTGCTAACATTCTTCGCCGATTGACTAAACGGGCGACTGGGTAATGATGCCCACGTCGTCAGCAGATTTGGGGAGGTTTGTGTGGCCTCCTGTCCAGTCTTTGCGCTGCCGAGCTGAGGTCAAACATGTATCTGGCCGTGGAATGCGAATGCTGGCAACCCGGCCGCGCATGGAAGCTCATGTAACGTAGCCTACCGAGTCCCTCATGGCTACTACCCTTCTGAAGCGGTTCGGGAAATGACATCACGTTTCCTCTATGTCTGAAGTCGCCGCGCGAGGTGAACAGCGCAGCCAGTTGTGTGATACGTAAATGGACCAACATGTCAACAGGATGCGGTGCGCTTCCAGAAGGGTTATACACGTATCACAGGGCCCCTAGACCCTTGATGTTGTAGGTTTAGCGGCAAGCTCCAAGGATTTGAGGGGGCTGGGTAAGGAAGCGAGCGATATGTAGCCGCCCGAACATGTTCGCTGGGGTTAGCGACTGCCTTCACCTCAACCAATCCTTGCTGTTTTCTCCCGACTGCCAGCGGGATTGAGCATGGGGATTACTGCCGATCTTGGCCTCCTGTGGCGAAGATGATACCATTATGCTGCGTAAGCCGTCAGCAAATGTGCGTCTCCCCGAAGCTCGACCTGCCTTCAGTGCATGGAAGCAATGGCCGCACTGAAAAGCGCCCAATCATGGTGACTCGCGAATAGTTGGGAGTGTTTTTGGTTAGAGGTGACATCGTTGGTGCAGGGGGTGAGGGAGGGCGTTTGCTCGCCATTACAGAGCTGTTGGCGAGAGAGGTGTTGTACCACACCCAAGCCCTGAAAAGGACGTCAGTGGTGTGTAGATCCCGTACTAAGGCCATTTGTGCTTGAAAGGAATCGTGCAGCCTAGGCAGCGCCTTTCGTGCCTGTTTATTTGTCCTGCCGATGACGAGTCCCATTGCCGGCCGCCCGGCCCGGATGGCGACGCGTATGAAGTAGGAATTTGTTCTTTAACTGACCTGGGCCTTGGATGTTACACCCCTTTTGCAGTCTTCCTGTCCATCAACTGCGCGCTCCATGGGATTCAGTTGCTCCCGCCACACCTTGACCCTTAAAGTTCTTTTCGAATCTACCAAGCACGACATGGTAACATCATGCCTCAACGACGACACCTTCGGCCCCATCGTTCGAGGCTGCCGTGATGACTTCGACTTTACTATTCGCTTCCAGCGCATCATCTTAGCCATAGTTCCTGCTACCTTCTTTCTGGCGCTGTCTATTCCGCGCGCGATATGGCTCTCGCAACAGCCGAGGATTGTGTCTGGTGTCGCCTTCCAGTACGCCAAGTTGGTATGTGCGATCACCTGCCCACCGTGGATATCGTGCTGACAGAGGGGGTGCATTAGACAGCCATTACAATATTGGCTACTCTGCAATTCGCGTTGCTGAATCTTCAGACAGCAGCCCCGGCCTCTAGTCTCGATGGCTTCGCCATTGCAACAACAGCAGTCAACTTCCTTGTTGCGCTGTCTATGCTTGCCCTGTCCTTCTTTGAGCATTCCAGAGTCCCGCGCCCATCGACACTGCTCATTCTGTACATTCTGCTGCAGACGCTCTGCGATGCCGTCCAGGTTCGAACCTCATGGCTCATGGCGAGCTCCATTACGTCCAAGATGATTGCTCGTCTCTACACAGCATCCGTCGGAACGAAGTTCGTCATCCTCATTGCCGAGACGAAGAGAAAGACCCGTTGGCTCCGTTGGAAGATTGATGAACACAGCCCCGAAGAGACGAGTGATGTGATGAGTCTGACTGTATACCTCTGGCTGAACAAGCTGTTCCGTTATGGCTACAGTCATGTTCTGGCCATCGACGACCTGTATCCATTGGACCAGGACATTGATTCGGATCTCCTCCAGCGAAAACTTGAAGCTGTGATCGAGAGGTCGCGGCCTGGAAAGAAGCTTGGCTTGGCTCGATCGCTCGCCAGAGCCTTGTTAATCCCATACATCATGCCCATCGCACCCCGAATCGCCTTGATCGGCTTCAGCTTTAGTCAACCGCTTTTCATACGCGCCCTCCTGGAATATCTGCAGGAACCAAATGCTCCTCGTAGCACGAGCTACGGCCTCATCGGTGCCGCGGTGTTGATCTATGGTGGCGCGGCTTTCGCTCGAGCGCTACAATGGTACTTCCACATGAGGGCTCAGCAAATGGCCCGCGGTTGCTTGTCGGCCGCGATCTACAAAAAGACAACTGAGGCCAAGCTCGCCAACGCTGGGGAGGCGGCGGCTGTCACATTGATGAGTACTGATACGGACCGCGTTATCCAAGGCTTCCATCAGCTTCACGACTTTTGGGCCAGTCCTATTGAGGTTGCAATTGGATGCTGGTTCTTACAGCGGGAGCTTGGCACCTCATTCGTCGCCCCGATTGTGCTCATTGTGTTCTGTGCGATCGGTACATTTATTGTCGGCAGGTTGTCAGGAGACCGACAGGTCAGATGGATGAGCCAGATTCAGAAAAGAGTCGGGCTCACGGCTAACGTCATTTCGAATATGAAGAGCCTGAAGATCAGCGGCATCACACTGCCGGTTGGTGATTTTATCCAGAAGATGAGAGTGCACGAGATGGAGATTGGCAACAGATCCCGTTGGCTCATTATTTGGGCTGTTGTGGCTGCCATGACGCCGGCAATCCTGTCACCTGTTGCCGCTCTGGCCTTCACCACTCGCGAGCTCAACACGACGAGCATGTTTACATCTATCGCGTTCTTGATATTATTGACATCGCCTCTGTCTCAACTCTTCCAGGCTGTGCCGATGATGTTCGCCGGTCTGGCAAGCTTGAGTCGCATCCAAGCATTCCTCGAGGCTGATGCACGGGAAGATGTCAGACGCCACGAAACACACAACATGCTCGGAGAGAAGTCGTTCTCGGATGAACCATCTAGCAGCGGTCTTGAGTACAACGAAAAGCCATTAAATCCCGACGCCACAACCTCGATTACCATCCAGGATGGATTCTTCGGCTGGGCCGAAGACCGGATGATCCTTAATCATGTCAACGTTCGCTTCCCTGTGTCTCAACTTACCCTGGTCGTTGGGCCGACAGCTGCTGGGAAGTCAACCTTGTGCAACGCGCTTCTAGGCGAGGTGCCTTTCTCGCGCGGGAACATCAGGCTGCCCCTCGCTTACGCCGCCATTGGGTACTGTGAGCAGGCTCCGTTCTTATGGAACGGCACGATCAAAGAGAACATCATGGGATATTCCAACTTCGACCAGCCTCGGTACGAAGAAGTAATAGAGGCCTGTATGCTTCTCCCAGACTTCACAATTCTCCCTCAGGGTGACGAAACCAACATTGGAAGCAACGGCATAGCGCTGAGTGGTGGGCAGAAGCAACGTGTCTCACTTGCTCGCGCACTCTACCTCCATTCCGACCTCATCCTCTCTGACGATATTTTAAGCGGACTCGACAACGATACCGCCAATGAGGTTTTTCGTCGTGTATTCGGCCCTAGTGGTATTCTCCGCCGTCGAAACGCCACTGCAATTCTGTGCACGCACTCCATTCGTCATCTTCCTCAAGCAGATCACATCATAGCCCTCGACGTGGGCGGTGTAATCGTGGAGGAAGGTTCGTTCAACGATCTCATCCGCAATAAGAAGTATGTCGCCAACCTTAATGTTGTGGCGTCCTCGGGTGAAGATGATACGCAAGAGAGGGGTGCTGCCGCCCCAACTCCCGCTACTCAGGGACCAAAACGTCAAGTTCAGAACGCCGAACGAAGTCGATCAGATGACCTTTCGCGACAAACAGGAGACATGAAGGTTTATGGCCACTACATGCGTTCGCTGAGCAAATGGTCCCTGGTGGTACTGGTCGCTTCGGCTGCCATCCACGCTTTCGCCAACAGTATGGCGACCGCATGGCTAAAGTTTTGGTCCGAAGACACTTTCCACAGGCCTACCAGCTTTTATCTTGGTATCTTCGGTATGCTGAAAGCAACTCACTCCATCATGTCTTTTATAGTCTGCGTAACTATCATTGTATGGATCACTACCCAGTCCGGCACGACTCTACACCACCAGGCGATCAACACAGTTGTTCATGCGCCATTGAGCTTCTTCACGACTACTGATATGGGCATAGTCACAAACTTGTTCTCCCAGGACATGACTCTCATCGATGGCGAGCTTCCGCTGGCATTGCTCAATACGGTCATCGACATCTTCCAGGTCATGGGCATGGCTGCTGTTGTGGGAACCGCATCACCGTATCTCGCAATCAGCTATCCCATATTTGCAGTTGTGCTATGGGTGATCCAAAGGTTCTACCTGCGCACATCGCGACAGCTTCGGCTGCTCGACCTAGAAGCAAAGAGTCCACTTTAGTAGGTCATCAATCCTGATGGCGAAAGGCAGACAACTGACGGATCTAGCACCCATTACCTTGACACAATCAAGGGAATCAGCACATTTCGAGCTTTCGGCTGGATGGCCGATCATGTGACGCATAATCAGCAGTTGCTGAATACTTCGCAACGACCATCATACCTTCTCGCCATGATACAGCGATGGCTCAGTCTCACTATGGAGATCCTTGTTGCCATTGTTGCTATTATTATCGTATCATTGGCCACGCAGACAGGGGGCAATTCGGGGTTCACAGGTGCATCTCTGGTGACGTTGATGTCGCTGAGTGATGTGATCACCTGGCTCATCCGCAACTACACTTTGCTGGAGACCTCAATTGGCGCAGTCTCGCGAATCAAGAGCTTTTCGGAAACAGTTGTGTCTGAAAAGCGCGAAAATGAAGACACCCAACCTCCCGTGGAGTGGCCTCAAGCTGGCACTATTGAACTCACAGATGTCTCGGCATCCTACAATATCAGTGCCGGTGGTGTTGAGCAGGACATTTCTTTGCAGAACAACCTTGCCCTAAAGAACGTTACTCTGTCTATCGAGGCCGGCAGAAAGGTCGCCTTGTGTGGCAGAAGCGGCAGCGGAAAGTCGTCTCTTATTCTCGTGCTTCTTCGCCTACTCGACCCTTTGCCATTTTGTTCTCAGAACATGAAGGTCGACAACATTCCCTTCCACTCCATCGAACGGGATACTCTCCGCCGTCGGATCATCGCAGTGCCACAGGATGCCGTCTTTCTTCCCAGTGGTAGCAGCATCAAGGACAACCTTGACCCTTTCAACGCCGCAACTGATCTTGAATGCCAAGAGGTTCTCGAGACCGTATTGCTAAGTGCCTTCCTAGCGGAAATGAGCAACGACGTCCACAATGGGATGAGTATCGACAGCCTCAGTGCGGGTCAAAGACAGCTCTTCAGCCTCGGAAGGGCTATCCTCAGGCGACGGGTGAAGGACCGGAGCTTGGGAGGACGTCGTGGTGGCATACTTCTCTTAGATGAGGTGAGCTCGAATGTAGACCGAGAAACTGATCGCATCATGCAAGGGATCATCAGGGAAGAGTTCAAGGAGTATACCATCATTATGGTCTCGCATCGTCTGGACATGGTCATGGACTTTTTTGATGACGTGGTCGTTATTGATAAGGGGGAGGTTGTCGAGACGGGCAATCCGCGGGACTTAGTTACCCTCGAGGGCAGTCGGTTTGGGCAGCTATGGGCATTCGAAAGTCGAGGTCGGAACTGATGGGGACGACAATCCACAGGTTTTGAGGTTTGCCATGCGCGCAGGTTTATGCTCATCCTATACCGCTGTCATACATTGATAATCGATTCTGAATGATTTACCAAGTTCTTTTTAACATGGAAAACTATAAATTACGTTCTTCGTAGTCGACTGTCGAGGTCCCCCTTGATCCCCATTATTCAGAATGTTGTTCAGTGGACCCCCTCTGCATCCTTCAGTACAACTAAGTTGCCGCCGCCGCAACCATCCTGGGGCAATTCTCGGAGCTTAATGTTGCTTTCGAGCTAGGCCATCAGTGCTGACCTAAAAAAGAAATTGTCACAAGCTCTCGAGAAGCTGAGTCTATAGCTATTCCAAAAACACTGATGCTGGGTCACATAGTGATCTCCCGCTGAATCTATACTCAAATCTCCTAATTAAACGGACGAAACTTCTCTTGCAGCCTTGACCGTGGCGATGAAAGATTTAGGGATGGCAATTTGTGTTAGCTCATCAATGGGAAGGCCCCTTCGAGACGGTCGCTCGAAAGAGGCCACCAGCCTTGATATCTTGAGGGCTTGCCTCGTCTCCTCAATTGATCCTGTTCACCCATGTGCAGTTGAATTTGTGGCTTTTGAGCCATAAACCCCTCGTCGATCTGAGGGCTTGATCAAGTGCGTCTTGTTTGGAGCACAGCTCCTTGAGTTACTCGTCGCAGAGACCAGGTGTAAGAATGTATGAGACAGCCAAGCCGGATCATTCCACGTTCTTCTCACTATTGTACGTGGGGACCATCCCTGTTCGCAGTCCATATTGCCAGGGGCAAGACGGGCGTCACAGCAGGCGGGATCCGATATTTCGGGGAGCATCGGGAGCATATTTCTTACTTCGCATATCTTCACTGACGAGACAATGTATGCGATCTCAGCGTCCATTAGCAATGAGACAAGTCAGCGTCTGCTAGATACAGCTGCCACATGGCAAGCTCGATCCTGGGACAAAAACTGCAGCTGTGTTCACGCATCCTGACTGCCTGTCATCCTGGTCGTGGTCGCTCAAGTACCCACTGTTGTAACGATTCATTACTCGTGTTGCTGGCGTCGCTTAAATGTGACCCGACTTCTTCCACTTTCGGCAAGCCCCTGGCAAGCTTATTCGCCGTGATGTCGGCAAGGACGGGGAAACCAAGTCTGCTCAGATGATTCTTGGGCGTTAATCAGGAGTTTCTTGCATGCGGAGATGCCCACCAAAAACTTGAAATGCTCCATTATCTATTGTCGATCGACGCCATTTCCTGACTGGTGTCCTGGCCGCTCAGCTTGGCAGTGTCCCGAATCAAAGAATGCATCGAATCCTGTCATGGTATACAGGCTCGGTATGTTCCCCAGCATTATGGATGAGAATTTTCTTTGAGGTCCCTTGTCGGGTGAAACCCAAGTCATGCACCAACATGGTCCGATATATGGGGAGCCCCAGTATGACAGCGACCCTGAGAGGGTCCGTTACTCAAGATCGGCATGATTCTTACTCGAAGCAACCTTAGCATCTAATCAGATCCGACTCCAAATAACCGAAGGTCGGATCAGATAAGTCAGGTTACCGAAGTCGGGTGGAAGTACAGCGAGACTTAAAAGCCGGTAACTTCTGCTGTTTAACATGCCCTGCCTGCAGGTCCTCTCAACCTCTCTCTCTGATTGCCAAACAAACCCCTGAAAGCCGTTGAGATATCAGTCACGATGGCAGAAACGCACACTCCGGCCACCAACGTTGCTGTTGCCGAAGATGGCGCAGTACACGAGACGACGAATGAACGGCCCAGGACCGCAGCTGAAGCTTTACGAAAGCTGTGGACTCCGAAGAAGCTGGGTATTGCAATTTCTGGGTAAGAAGATGCACTCTGTAGCATAAATCAACCTCCAGGCTCCTCATGCTTTCACAGTCTTCTCGTCATGAACTTCTTTATGAATTTTACGAGTTACACCCAGAACGTTTATGAGCCGTACGCAACAAGTCATTTCGAGGGCCACTCTCTGCTCACCACCGGTTCCATTATCAACGGAATCGTACGCATCGTGTCATATCCATTGTTGGCTAAGCTCGCTGATGTAAGTTCTACATAAGATGGACGACACTGCAAGATTGTTGCGAGAATCCTCCTAACTGGTGCACTAAGCATTTTGGACGACCACAAGGGTTTGCTGGAGCAGCTCTGTCTATGGCCATCGGCAACATGATGTTCGCGGCGTGCCAAAACGTTGACACATTCCTTGTAAGCACGGATAGCGCATTATGACGGAAATCCTGGCTGACCATTACAGGCTGGAGGAATCTTCGACTCATTTGGAGACACGTGGTGGAACATTACCCAGCAGATCTTCATCGCCGACGTTACCAGTCTTGTCAACCGCGGCATTCTATTCACGCTGCCCGAGTCTATCACCGCTATCCCGACGCTCTACGCCGGAACTTATCTGGGAGAGCACATCCTCCTAAACGCGTCATGGCGCTGGGGTTATGGCATGTGGTCTATCGTGCTGCCAGTCACAGCTCTGCCCACGATCGCCATCATGGTTTGGATGGGCCGCCGGGCCAAGCGGATGGGCCTCATCGGCGAGCGTGTCTCCCTAATGCATGGCGCGCCATCCGGTCCTGTCGGCAAGGCCAAGCACTTGGCCACGGAGCTCGACCTCATCGGTGCATTCTTGCTTATTGGCGGTCTCTCGATGACTCTGCTGCCCATCACAATTGCCGGCCGCCGCGACACTGACAAGTGGAAGGAGGCGTCGTCCATTGTGCTCATCATCGTCGGTGTCCTGACCTTTGTCGCCTTCCTCGTTTGGGACTACAAGTACGCAACGAAGCCCATTATCCCCTACCGCACCATGCGCGCGCGCAACGTCATCGTCGCCTGCGCGTCAGCCTGCTTCATTGCCATGTCCGACAGTGTCTACCGTCCGTTCCTCTCCAGCTTCCTGCAGGTCGCCGGAGACTACTCTCCCGGCGCCGCGACACGCGTCGACAACGCTCAGCGAGTAGCCTACAATGTCGGTGCCCTCCTCTGTGGACTGTTGCTTAAGTATTTCAAGCAGACAAAGCCATTCATCGCCATCGGTGTGGTCCTCATCCTCCTTGCCGCGGGTCTCCCAATCTACCTCACCAACATATCGGGCTCACATATTGGCAACGAGCCTGCCTTCATCACAGTCAAGTCGCTCCTCGGCGTGGGTCGCGGCCTCGCTCAGGTGTCTCTACAAGTTGCCCTCCAAGCGGCGGTTGGCAATGAGGAAATCGCCGTGGCCACGGCCGTTTACCTCTCATCCCTGGGCTTCGGTTCGAACCTAGGCACGACCATCAGCGGTGGCATCTGGAACTCGATCCTCCCGCGCAAGCTGCGCGCCAAGTTCCCCGCAGCCGAGGCGCGTAAAATCTTTGGGTCCATCGTTGTTGCGCAGAACTACACGATCGGTAGTGTGGAGAGAGATGACATCAATGAGGCGTACCGCGAGACTCAGCAGACGCTGGCGATCGGGTCGTTGTGCGTCGGCACGGTGCTCGTTCTTCTGGCCTGGTTAGCGCAGAACGTCAAGCTTGGAGAGGAGGACGAGAAGCGGGCAGTGCAGGCTGATGAGGAGCTGGCGTGGGCTGTCAAGGCCAGGGACGCCGAAGGCGGAGAGCAGGTGGACGAGCTCGGCCGCGAGAGGAAGTGAGGTGTTGGCTCGGAACAAGACATAGCCCTTGCACAAAGCTCGGAACCCAGTAATTGGCTTCGGACCAAACCTCGACCGAAGCATTTTTCGGACCTTCACCTCGGGGAGAAATCTCCACGGCATTCATTCACGGCAATCGTTGACTCTCACAAGAGGTGTTACGAGAATCCGTACATTGCCCATCAGAACAAGAGAACCTTCGAAAAGAAATATGAAGCAGCTGGCCCACGTGGACTAGGTTCAACTCTGAAATCAGCTTGGGGGTCTGTCTGGAGGTATCTGGCGACGATGAGTTAGCTGCAAGGAAAGTCTAACCGACGGCCTTGAGGTTAGGGTGAAACATTCATCCTGCGAAACCGTTGAAAAGATCTTCCCTCAGACCCCCAGCGATGAAAGATCCGCCTTTGACGGGTCTCAACCTAATGCCACATAAGCTATGTTCCGGCTTGCTCCATCCCGCTTTCTCCTCCATCGGTCTACTACCCCTCCACGTCGGATTTCGACGCTGCTCGGTGTTAATCCCGCAGAAGACGTGATCTGACGCCAAGTCCCCGAGAGTTGCCGCAAGGCGACAAGAGATCTTCGCCCACATTCCGTTCAGACATTGCTGTGCATGGAGCCGCAAGGCCTCCCTCCCTCCTTCACGGCGCAAACTTCCACGACCGCATAACCAGAACGGCGCCTCAAAGAAGTGCCGAGGCCAACCCCACGGGAACATTAAGCCAAGGAGCGGCACTGGCGGCGCCACACATCGAATGGCCTGCGACCTAAAATCTCCTAGGTGCTCCCTTCTTCTGCTTGGTGCCCTGGAAAATGCCGCAAGACCACGTCATGGAGCCGGCACTGATGTCACCCCTGGGGACAGACCCCAACGGTCTAGCCTCCACTGGGCCTAGCATTTGGTGGGATCTCCATCACTTTTGATCTGATAAGATTATCTGATCGTCGCCTTGCGTTGGTGTTACATCCACTACCGCCACTACCTTGGTCTTCTTTCCACACCAGGATGGATCATGTATTCGCTTTCGGTTCTAGTTTCTCCTGCAGAATGGCGATTGTCCGAGTGCGGAGGGGCAGTTAGTCGGGCGCGAGGAGGGGTAGCTCGAGGCCAGAGCACTCTGTCGCAAGGTCGTGATTCAGGGTTCGACGTTAAATAGATAGCCTGGCCCCTGACCATAGCGGCCGTGTCGATCACTCACGATCTCTGCTACTCTCACACTCCCCGTTCGATTCGACCATCCCATACAATGTCTAATTCCCCAGAAACTCTAGAGAGCCTTGCGGCCAAGGTGACTGAGCTGTCAGCCTCCTTTACCAAGTTCCTCGAGCAGAACAAAATCCCCCAACCAACCTTCGAAGCAGATAGCCCGACCAGCTATGAGGGCATCACGCCGGAGGCCTTTGTGCTGCGCCAGAAGCTCCTCGACTCCTTGCAAGACATGTGGTACCTCGCCCAAGGCCCAAGCGAGAGCATCTTCAACTATGTTCACAACGTGAGCTCTCTCCCTCGAGTCTTACCTGCCCCACGCATCTGACATCTCTCAGTCCATGCCTGACGTTGCTGTGCTGAACATCTTGAACCATTTCAACTTCTGGGACGCAGTCCCCCTGGACGGCTCGGCTGATCACGCCACCATCGCCAAGCACACCTCCCTGCCACAAGAAGTCGTCGAGCGCGTCCTCGAGCACGCAACGACGCTTCGCCTCTTCGCTGAAGTCACTCCAGGCCGACCAGCCTCGGGTGTACGCCACACATCCCGCTCCGCTGCCCTCGCCAAGAACACAGGTCTCCGCGCACTCGTCGCCACCCTGCTCGACGATGCCGGCCCGCCCATGACCCTTATGAACCGTGCGCTCGAGCAGCACTGCAAGGGCCAGACAGAGCTGTCGCAAGACATGACCAAGACGGCCTTTGCCGTGCTGCACAACAACGACGGCCCGCTCGGCCGTTACAAGAACAGCTGGGACTACATCGAGAATGACGGCGAAGGCGAGAAGAAGGGGTGGCGGTCGCGCAATTTCGTCACCTTCATGAAC
Organism: Verticillium nonalfalfae; assembly: GCF_003724135.2. Lineage (NCBI taxonomy): Eukaryota > Fungi > Ascomycota > Sordariomycetes > Glomerellales > Plectosphaerellaceae > Verticillium > Verticillium nonalfalfae. The sequence goes on along the minus strand of NW_021167325.1, from coordinate 68,459 downwards.
TACCTCAAGGACATCTTCCGTCTCGAGCAGGTTGTCCTCGATGCTTATGACTGGAAAGCCGCGGGCGACATTTCCGTCGTCGACGTACGTTGCGTCCCCTGCATCATGCCTCCAGACTTTTGTCACAGCACTAACACCACGTGTCTTCCAGCTCGGCGGCTCCGGCGGCCACGACGACTTTGCCCTGGCGAAGGCCTACCCGAATCTCAAGATCACGGTGCAGGACCTCCCCGAGGTCGAGCCCGTCTTCACGGCCAACCGGCCGGCAGAGCTCGCCTCGCGCGTCACCTTCCACGCGCAGTCCTTCTTCGAGCCCCAGGCTCTGTCGGCCGACGTGTACATGTTCAAGCTCATCCTGCACGATTGGCCTGACAAGGAGTCGGTACAGATTCTGCAGGCGCTGCGACCGAGCCTCAAGCGCGGCGCGCGCGTGCTCTTCATCGACTACGTCGGCAAGCAGGGCGAGCAGGAGGGCGAGCCACTGCCGCGGTCGATTCAGCAGATGGGAACGTCGACCGACATTCGCATGATGGCTCTGTTTGCAACCAAGGAGAGGCCCGTCAAGGCCTGGGAGGAGATTTTCCACAAGGCCGACGAGAGGTTTGAGATTGTCAGGGTCGAGGCTAACCCCATGACATTCTTTGTCATCATCGAGGCTGTTTGGCAAGGATGAGAAGAGTATGGCGATGACGGGAACTGGATAGGAGCGTCGGTATTTAAGCACAGTTTGGATGGAGCAAAGGGGTTTCTGTTCGTGTCTCGGTAGCAAGCATCATCAGTAGCAGGCCGCGGCCTACGAGGGGGCGGAAGCAACATTACAACACACTACCATGGGGCTCATCTGGCGATATGTTTCTGTCCAACCGACTAGGACTACCTACCCAAATATATCTTAGTGCTGCTTCTCAAATCGGAAATTCCACGTCGGCTTGGTCCTTCCAACCGCGATTGACGAGCTCTTCCTTCCAACATGTTGCACGGCGCTCGGCACCAACGCCCACTTGGCAAGGCCCTCCCTGTCAGCCAATATCTCGATCATCTGATCTGGAAATAACTCAAATTCGGGATCTCGGAGATGATGAGATACATCTTCCATGTGCCGCTTCGGAAATACGAGTGCCTGCGTACAGCAACCGTAGTTTGACATTTGGTGCACGCCAGGTGACATCGGCTGCATCGTGAGTCTTCCGGCCAGAAAGTACAACGCGATGGTCAATGGTAGCCAGAGGCTCAATACTGAAGCGTAGATCTTGATGAAATGTTTCGAGCATCGACAGGAGGTGGTCGACCGCCCGGGGGTCGAGAGACGAGTAGCAATCGCAAGGCAGGAAATGACAAAGACGTAGGCGCTGACAATCCAGGCCGCATAGCACATCCACTCTTCATCATTCCAGCCAAGATAGGTCTCCGAGTAGAATAACCGAAGATAGAGCCAGTCCCTGTGTGACTTATGCCTCTTTTCCTCGAGCAACGTCACTGCTTCTAAGGTCCTGGCGAACCAATCCTTTGAGGCTACCACGTCGTCTTCAACGAGCGCAAAGTAACCCGCCTGAGTCGATTGGCATGCGTCGACTAGGAGGGCAACGTCGGAGTCTATTTTTCGTTGTATCGAAAGGGTGTCGGGGATAAGGACCGGATTGAGATTTCCGCCATCAAAGGCGAGGACAGTCTTGGTGCGGTTGATGTGGCCATCGTAACCAAGAATCTCGTCAGCAAACATTGTCAGCTGCTGCGTGTAAAAGCTTGGATGTTTAGTTGGTGGGTTATCGACGATGAGAACGGCAATGTAGATAGTCTCTCGTTCAACGTGTGTCAGATGGTCGATGAGTGAAGCAAGAGTGTGCAAGAGACTATCGTCCATGCCAGGCCTTTGTCCAAAGCTGGGTATGCCAATGCATAGTCTGGGTGCTTCTTCGGTTGGGCGGAGTATTCGATTGGTCCGCAAGCTGGGTACTCCAGCATGTTCTTCGATGAACCGTTGGGCTTCGAGGATTCTAGTGTTGGAATACTCGCTGCGGTACGCTCGTTCGGGCTTGAAAAAGTACGATGTAGGATCACGGTAATTGTGAATTCGGCAGTACTGGAATCCCAGGAGCCACAGAGAAACAAAAGCAAAGTTGATGTAGCGCATCTTCATGTCGACAGTCTCGTGTAAGACGGAGGCTGAGTAGCTCCTGATCCCTCAGATTCTGCAACTATCGAGACCAGACAACTAAGCCATTTAAAAGGAGAGGTACATTATTGCAAGATATTTTGGGCCATCAAAGTGATGCTGGTGCACGTGTCGCTGCAATGTGTTTAGCTTTTGGCTCAAGGGGATTGTCAATTCAATGTGACGGTCTACCACTGTGACACCCGTATAGATACGCTGCCTTTCGCAGGAACTGCGCCCGAAACGAAGACTTAGGTTCGCGGGATACGCTCAAGTCTGAAATGTAAGTCACACTGAGAGCAACCACAGGTAGCATTTTCGGAAGGGACGGCACTAGAAAGGTAACAACAATAAGCGGGATTTGTCGTTTCCCGCTTCCAAAGGCGTCCAAGTCACGAGTCATGAGCTCAACGTCCCCATGTTGATGTTTGTCAGGGCTCGGGCGTCTGGCGTGTGGTAGCGAGGCCAATCGGGCGTAGCAGAATGTACGTTAGCAGCCTCAACTGGATATGCACCACAAGGTCGAGCCCTTCGATGACAAGGTAGCATATCAAGTGGACAAACGATCCAGCGGCGCGACACAGAAAACGAGCCGAGTTGACTGCCAATGCTTCGTTGATTTGCAACAGTGTTGAAGCAACTCAAGAGAAGTGTGAGGCTGTTCGCATTTGGCAACGACGGTCCAGGTGGAGATGGAGATCAACCTAGTCTACCTTATGCAAGCCGACATGCGGTGTACCATGACGGAGCATGGGTGTAGCAGATGGCATGTCTGCTCAAGGGGTTAGTCTCTTCAGCTATTGTCGCCAAAGATGTCCATCACAGCTTCCATGATTCGTGACGTCGCAGGAACGAGATCAGGTGTTTGCCAGCCCTGGGGATGTCCATGGGAGGCAACAAGAAATTACATGTTTTGAATGAAATGACGCCCCGTGGGTTAAGTATTCGGGTATAAAGGGTAAGGTACAAGGGGTGGGATTTGCAGCGAACATGATCATCTTGATGACTTGCTGAGCTGTGAGGTTGACTGTTGGGGGTTGCCCTCGCAGCCAACCGGAGGCGGCACCGAGAACGCATTTGCGAGCAGGCAGAAACAGGCAGAAACAGGCAGGAACAAACAAGAGCAGCAGGAACAGGCGCTACGCCACCTGCCTAGAGAAAGTACCTGCCGACCAGCCACAGGCCTCGACCAACGGCGCTGCTACGGATTGACGTCAGTGGCTCATCTCGCTGATCGCTCCTGCTTCAGGTAGCCTCAACTCTGAATTGCAGTGCACCTTCCTGTCGGCTTCCCTGTTTTGCACCCTCGACCAGCGCACACATGCCCATGTCACCGTCCAGATTTCCCCGGCCCTCGCAGGCGATCCTCCGCCAACCAACATGGGCCCAGCCAGGCGAACCATCGTCACACCCAAGAGAAACCTTCACTTGCCAAGCGACCATCAGATCTTCCACATTGGCCGCGGCTCGCTCCTGCGCACACAGACGCAGACAACATGACATCAGCTGCCGTCTTGGCTTGGAAGGCCCAGAGACAGTCATCAGCCGCGCTTTTATATCATCATCAACGCCAGCATCTTCTCTGACCTCGCATACACATCCTGTCCTCTTCGATACACCTCTCTCATCTTGAAGCTGTTCAGTAAAATTCACTTCCCCTAGTGCTCCTGGCTCCCTGCGAGCTATCACTATCATGTCCATCATCGACAGGATCCGTGGTGATGGCATCCAACCCACCTTCACCCGCGACACAATTCGCTCGCGTCGGAGCTGCGGCCAATTCTTCCTGGGCTGGTTACGCACCATGTGGCTCGACCTCCTGACCATGGCCGTTCTAGGCTTTGCCACGCTTGGGGTATGTCGCCTTTTGTTTCGCACGAGGTCCGTCCGCTGACAGCAGCCGTCTCCAGATCTACAGTGCACCGCTAGCAGCAACACGAACCTTCCCTGTCACCTTTACCGACTCTGGTGACATTGTGTTCCCAAGTCTTGCTTACCCAGAGCGCGGCTGGATCATTTCCTCTGGTCTCTCGGCCTGCATCTCTGCTTTTATTCCCATCGTCTTCATCCTGCTCGCGCAGATTCGCGTCCGTAGTTTCTGGGACGCCAACAACGCCATCATGGGCGTGGTCCAGGCTCTCATCATCCAGACGCTTTCTTGTGTCATTGTCAAACACCTAATCGGCGGCTTCCGCCCTTACTTTCTGGCCGTCTGCATGCCTGATATCTCCCTCGCGTCGTCCCATAATTCGACGGGTCTCAACGGCGTCGGCTTTCACGAGATCATGTACACCTCCGAAATCTGCACCCAGCCTGACAAGAAGCTTTTGAAAACAGCCATGACAAGCTGGCCTTCTGGTCATGCTGCCACAGCCTTTGCCGGCTTTGTGTTCCTGCATCTCTACTTCAATGCCAAGCTCAAGGTCTGGGCCGCCTACCGTCCTGCGTTCTGGAAGGTGGCCCTAACCATCGCACCCCTGCTCGGAGCCTTCCTCAAGGCGTGCGTGCTCACGATCGACCAGGCGCACCACTGGTACGACATTCTTGCCGGCAGTATCATTGGCACAGGTGCTGCTGTTGCCGCCTACAGAGGCAACTACGCCGCCATCTGGGACTGGCGCTTCAACCACATTCCTCTGCAGCGCAACGAGGACTTTGCCTACACTCTGGATAAGGGATACGGACCTCGCGATGGCGTCTTTACTCGGTCAGCAGGGTGGGCCAAAAGTTCTGAAGCCATCGACGAGAAGCCGCTCCCTCCTAGCGGCCGTAGCAGCGCAACCTATGCTCCCAGGATGACAGGCAACGCCGCCGTTGGTCCGGATCGCAATTTACAAGTTCCAGACACGACGGCGAGCCGGCCCCGCCATGCACCTGGGCACAATATTCGCGGCGATGAGATGGTCTGAGAGAGAGCAGCGCTGGACCTGGTCTATTCGCCTCCAGATGTCGTGTTTTCCAGGTGCACTTCGTCCAAAGCGACGGCGTCTTTTGTATATATTTAGCCTTCGTGTCTCTTCCTGCTTGCATCACGACGCGATACCCATATTAGCAAAATGAAACGTTCATCACAGCCACCAGATCATGAATATGAAGAGGAAAGAAAGCAACTTTAATTCTGCACGCTATGGATCTCGTCACATCTTGATATTGTCTTTTCAAACCACTCGCAAAGTGCACCATTACAGCTTGACAGTCTCCTTCCAGACCGGCAGGAACACAAACACCAAGACGCCGATCGTGCCGCCAATGGCACCGCCTGCCAAGCTCTGCAGCACAATCTTCCGCTGCAGCCTGCGCAGGTTGACATCGCCGACGCGGAGCTTGCGATCAAAGATCATGAGGCGGCCCAGCACGCGCGCGACACCCGACCGCACCGAGGACATGGACGCGCTGTCATCGAAGCGCTCCCATGGCAGGGGCTGGCGGCGCGAAAAGAGCAGCAGGAAGAAGCAGCTGCCGCGCAGGCCCGACAGGATGAAGCTCAGGCCGAGGAACCAGAAGAACCAGGATCCGAGGAGGACGAGTCGCGTGTGGGCACCTGTAAAGGGCACAAAGGCGCGGAGCAGGGTGAAGAGGAGGCCGGCGAAGGTGAGGGCGATGCCGAGCGAGGTCGCGACGCAGACGGTCTCGAGGGTGCCGTTGGCGACGCCGAGGCGGAGGAAGTTGGGGTGCGAGCACGTGCGCAGCAGGTCGTAGACGTGCCCGGCGATCGGCGCCAGGTGGACCGGGGCGGGAGATGTCTTGAGCGCCTCGAGGGCCGTGTCGCGGAGCGCGGGCGGGATGTTGAGCTCCTTGGGCGACGACGGCAGGAGATACGTCTGGATGATGGAAGAGAGCTCCGGCGCTGCGTCAAAGGGATGTGTTCCTGGCAGTGTCGGGAGCGCGTCTGTTGGGAGGGCGCAGGCGTTGGTGCAGGCTGAGGTGAGGGCGCGGAGGTGGTCGCGGGCTGTACGCTTGGGTTTTGTCAGCGGCGTGCAGGCCGTCTTGGGCAGAGCGACCTCGAGAATCCGTGTCGTCGTCTCGCTGGCTGCGTGTCGTGTTAGTCTGGGCATCGACACATCTGAGAGAGGAGGTGGCACCATACCAGTTTCGAGGTCCGCTGAAAGCTCTGCCAGCTCGACGGTCTCCAGAGGTTCGCTCTTCAGGCCGAGCTCCGTCTCGGAGGAGTATCCCTCAGACGCCTGATAGGTGCTAGCGGTGCTAAGGTCCTTCTCTACCGGTTCGTAGTCTTGTTGCCGGCTGTGCTTCGACCATCTTGCCTCGTAGTTCTTGAACCAGACGTAGAACTCGAGGTTCTCAGGCGAGTACTCGATGTGCTTCAAGTACATGTAAAAGTCATAGAGAGACATGGGACTGCCTATGGTAGCCAAGTCAGCCCAGCTGCGTCGGGACAACCTCTTCGTTTGGTCATCACTTACAAGTCTTGTTCGCGAGCACCCTATCCAGGCTCAGGTGAGGCGGGATACTGGACTTGCCCTTGCCATCAGAGGATATGCTGCGGCGTCCATTACGCACGTCGGTCGAGTACTGCTTGATGTCTCGGTACTCTGGCTTCTTGTACCATTGCAACCAGGTTGGGACTTCCATCCTTGGCGTTGTATGATCCGCGGGACGTGACGAAGGTGGCGATGGGGGGCTCGTCGACGAAGCAATGACGAACGGTGAAGAAGTAAGGACACACCAGAAAGCCTCGTTCCCTCCTTCACTCTGTTCCCCGAGTGGGCGCCATCCGCAGCTCATATACCGCCCAGGCCAACCGCTCAGCCAGCCACGTGGGACGTCAAAATCCGTTTGTCGGGAAAGGCACCCCCCTGGATCGGCATAGGATATCCATTACTGAACAGGAACAGTGCAGGCATAAACGCCGAAAAGAAAAACAAAGAGAATTAACACCATCCACTCATCCATCTCTCTACCCACCCACTCCACCGGCCATTGCGCGGTGCGGCCAGGGCTAGTCACCGAAACATGAACAGATTACAAGCCCACATCCCAGTGGACGCACCTTGGTGATCCGGGGACGCCTCGGGCAAACCTAGGTTGCTTTTTGGTTTCGCTGGCTAGCAAGGGGGCGAGGGGCGGGGAGGGGGGTCAAGAGCCAGCTGAAGGGATCAGTGCGTGCTACATGAGCCAGACCCAGCAGCACACGACCAGCTGGGCCGGCCCAGGGCGCGCGCAGAGACGTTCAAGCCGATTGCCGTGGGGCGTTTGGGCAGGCTTGGTGCGTTCCTGATTCACAAGACTAGGACCGAACCTCTTCTAGCGCTGCTTGGCCCTCTCCGCTCACCTGGCTTTTGGTTTCTTTTCCACATGGGGTGTCATCTTAGCGCGTGATGGTGATAGAGAGGAGGATGCGCAGAGATTTTCCGAGAGCCGAGATCGTGGAGAGTTTCGTTTGGCTGGATGTGGTGTCAGGTTCGCCCTGCATGCACTCATATTGCCCTTCCCCACGCCAGATGTCCCAAGTGTCGCAAGTGTCAGGGGCTATAGAGAGTAGAAAAGCAATGTGAGCACGAATGCGAGACACAAGAGGCACCGCAACGGCACTTGCAGCCGTTGGACCGATTCTTCTCCGAGACTCTGAAGAGGAGATTCTGACGAGGAGAAAACGGGGGCGCGTTCGTCACAACGAGAGAAGCCCCCGACTCCATCCATCCTCCTCCCGTCATGAGTATTTTCGCTGGCGGCTTGCGCGCGAACACAGATGCAACGCACCATGGCGCGATACCGAAAATGATCGGTCGCTTGGACCGCCGTGTCAACCACGTGGCTTACCGTGACAATCGGCAACAGGGCCTCGGCCTCGTCGCGCGCAGGCTGGCATGGGGCCATGGCCCTATGCTTCGACAAACAGTGAGGGGACGACGAGAGGACAGCTCGCCAGCCTGAACGCCATGACGCTTCGAACTCGCTTAGTCCGTCAGCACGCCCACGAAGACGCAGCAGGATCAGGAACAGATGTTGGTGCCCATGTCGGTAGTGGGCGAATCGACAGGGTCTTGTGCGCTTGGCCCGCTGGTTCGCGCCAGCCACAAGCTTCGCTAGCTTGTTGGGGCAGCTTCCATAGTAGTCGAGATTCCGGGTGCCACTCGACTCATCCGACTTGCACTCATTAGGCATGTGGCGGCCTCCATGCTGCGATGAATGGGGTAAGGTTCTGGCGCTCAAGCGTCCCAGTCTGCTAAAGGACCAGGACCGTACTTGGTAGACCGCGCCCCGGCTGTCCTCTTATTCCCAACTAGACTTGAGTCTGGCTGCGGGCATGAACAGAAATGGGCCCGTGCAGCGCCGTCGTTCGAGTGCTGGCATGGCAAGCCAGCCCTGCCCTGACTCTCGCTCGCTCAGACTGGGCGACGATTGCGGATCATGGGAGCTGGTGTCACCGGATCGGTCGAGAGACACGACGGACTGTGTGCTCGGTCGCAATAAGGCTGTTCGAGAGGGTCCCCAAAGCCGCATTCTTTCGGGGATAACAAACAAAGCAGTCGTATTTGTCTGTGTACGACGATCACAAAGGCCCAGCGCCAGATCAAGGGTATTGTACCCCACACGTCTCGTCCGACTCTTGACGTATAAGTCCAGAGCACCATGCGCATGGTCCTCTCGTCCTGTTAGCGCCATGTGATGCCTGTGTGCCTCCCAAAGCTGCCCGCAGCGTCCCATCACATCCGGAGCCATGAGCGAGGCACCAGGCGTGCCAGGGCGAGTGGAATGGTTATCCCCGGCGCAGGCGCCAGCGTGGGATCCCACTGTTCTGACTCGAGGCCCGCCGTCGACGACACAATCGAGATGGTGCGCAACGAAAGGTCGGACGTCACTTTCGCTGCGAGCTAGGAAGCTGTTTGTCGGGTGCGGGTCGGTTTCGCCCTATTCCGATGCGTCACCGCCAGGTATATGTGAGGTTTGCGGGACCTGGTCCCCGGTTGACCGATGGAACGATGATTCTGGACATGGCAGCAGCCTGACAAATTCGAGAGTTCTACATACGTATCATTCTTTTCCAGCGTTCCAATCTCACGCCAAGGATGCGAGCAATCGCTGGGGCTGGAAAGCATGGCTGAAGTGGTTCAGCTGAAGAAGGGTTGTAGTGGCTTGCCGGGGTAATGGGATCGACTGTCACAATCAGCCTGGGCCTGCGTCTGTACACATTCTTCAGCAGATGCGAGATAAGAGAGGCTGTGGGTAAGTTGTGAGTAGTAGATTATGCGTGCGAATACTCGATGGAAACCACTGTACCACCACGACTTTGCACCTCTTTTGTTTCTAGAGCTTGTCAGGAGAGAAAGGCAGGTATGTGCGCACTGCAAAAATGGCTGGTTCCCATGCGAAAGCACGAGCCGATACCCATGTTTACATCTTACTAGGGCGATGTTACACTATGTTGAGCAGAAAAGTTGCCAGAGCAGGAACATTGCAACAGCAGTCGTGTCGTGGTGTTTAAACCTTTTATGCTTTCGTCGTCGGAGCACCGACAACGTGTTGGCCACCCTAGCCTTCGCGACATTGAATATAGGTCACGTCCCCGTAGCCCGTAGCTTTGTGTACCACTGACGTGTCTGGGTTTTTTTTTTCTTAGGAACACTTCGAAGAAACCATCAAACCACGTCTCTTGAAGCTTTCTCTTGATGCCGCATGGAAGAAAGCATCTACTGACTCGTACAGCATGAACAGTCAAGTTTACATCCTCGACAACCGTAACGCCCTCATTCCCTGACAAACACAGGCATCCACTCCAACGGGGCATCAACTTCGATCCATTGACCGCCGGCAGAACGTTCCTCTTTCCCCTCCTGCATAGACGTCCACTCGCCGCTCGCCAGCTTTGGCAGGTAGACTTTCGTCCGTCTCGCTCCCTCCTGCAGGACCGGGCAGCACAGATACTTGTCGCCGTACATGTACTGCTGCCCGATTCTCCAGCACTCCTGATCCTCGGGGAACTCGTAGAAGAGCATGCGCATGACCGGCGTGCCCTTCTCGTGCGCCTGCTTCATCAGCCCCCGCGTGTACTCCCTCAACGTCTCCCGCAGGAACATGTACTTTTTGCAAATCGCATACACGTCCTCGCCGTAGGACCAGACCTCGTTCGGCGCGCCGCTGAGGCACGCGGCGCCCCCCGTCGTGCCGTGCTGCGGCTGCATCGGCTCCCGGAAGCCGTGGAGGCGCATGACGGGACAGAAGGCGCCCCACTGGAACCACCGCACAAAGAGCTCGCGGAACTTGGGGTCCGTGGGGTCGCCGCCGTGGAAGCCACCAATGTCCGTCGTCCACCACGGCAGGCCGGCGACGCCCATGTGCAGGCCGGCGGCGACCTGGTTGCGGAGACTGATCCACGAGGAGCCAATGTCGCCGCTCCAGACGAGGGCGCCGTACTTTTGGCTGCCGGCCCACGCGCAGCGCAGCAGGTTGACAATGTTCTCCTGGCCCTCGGCGCGCATGCCCTCGTAGAAGGCGCGCGCGTACTCGAGCGGGTACAGGTTCCCGACGGCCGTGTTGGGCCCCGCGTGGTAGCGGTAGTTGTCAAAGTCGTAAATCTTGTACTCGGGCTCGGCCTCGTCGAGCCAGAAGATGCGGATGCCCTTGTCGTAGTAGTTCTTCTTGGCCTTTTGCCAGACGTACTCGCGCGACCCGGGGTGCGTCGCGTCAAAGTGCACCGTGTTGCCCATGAAGTCCATGGCCGCGCGGATGCCCCTGTCGACGCGGATGAGGTAGCCCTTCTCGAGCATCTCGCGGTAGTTCTCACTGCGCTTGTCCACGGTGGGCCAGATGCTGACCATGAGCTCGATCTTCAGCGTTCGCAGCTCGGCGATCATGGCGTCGGGGTCGGGCCAGTAGGTGGGGTCGAAGCGCCAGTCACCCTGCGTCGGCCAGTGGAAGAAGTCGATGACGATGAGGTCAATGGGGAGCTCGCGGCGGCGGTACTCGCGGGCCACGGAGAGGAGCTCCTCCTGGGTCTGATAGCGGAGCTTGCACTGCCAAAATCCCAGCATGAATTCGGGTGCTAATGGGACCTTTCCCGTCGCGTCAGCGTAGGCCTCGACGATGGCGGCGGGCGTGTCACCGGCGACGATCCAGTAGTCTAGCGTCGTCGTGGATCGCGCGTCAAAGGACATGATGTTGCGGCCGAGAAACGCTCTGCCAATGGACGGGTTGTTCCAAAGCAGGCCGTAGCCGAGGGAGCTCAAGGCAAAAGGCACAGAGGCCTGCGAGTTGCGGTGGGCGAGCTCGAGGTCATGGCCCTTGAGGTCGAGAAACGGCTGTTGGTACTGGCCCATGCCGAAAAGCTTCTCGTCTGGATCGACGGATTCAAAACGAGCAGTCAGGTGGTAGCTGTCACTATTGGCGAGGGGCTTGAACTCGCGCGCCTCGACATTGAGGGCGCTGCACTTGGGGTCGCGGACATCTTTGCGGGCGCGGGTGTACTCCTCAAGCAGCAGATCGCCCTTTGCATTGTGTACAGTAATTTTGCCTGCCTTGGTGATGGAGGCTTTGACGTTGCCGTTCTCGAGCGTGCCACCGCTCTGCTCGTCAATGGTCATCTTGGGCGTCGCTGCGGCCGGCTTCAGCAGGGCCCAATCCTCGTCGGGCATCTCCCGAGCGCGGGTCGAGCGGATGCGCAGGGCGTTGGCACCCCATGGCTGGATCCAGAGCGTCTCGGCATCGAACGTGAAGACGAGCTTGTCGTCGATTGCCTGGAGCATGTTGATGTCGTGTGGTAATGCGATGATGGTGTTGATGATGATGATGATGATGATGGCGATCAATGCTCTTGCTCAGGTTCCTGGTCGTGCAGTTCCTGGTCGTACAGTTCCTGGTCGAACAGTTCCTGGTCGAGCAGTTCCTGGTCGAGGAGCGGTTGAGGAGGAAGGAGAGGCTATCGTGGTCTCGTCGAGGACTCGAAGGAACCCTTTATGTTCCGGAACCCATCATGTTCCCTCCCTCTGCATCCAGTCGCCCTATCGTGAAGCACGCCTGCGGTTTAGGGGAGCTGTCAATGGCGCGGGAATACCGGCTGGGGCATATGGTAGTTGAATAGTTGAAAGAATCTCGAACAGGTGATGCCTCGCACGTCGGCCTCGCCAATGGGCGTCGTGGAAAGCCGCTGGCAAGCTTCAGGGGGGTTTCGGCGAGAAAAAGGCCATCTACAGCGGGTTCAGCGCTGGAACTGCGGGGTAGGCTGCTAAAAGGCACTCCACTCAGCCGCTGGCGCCCGGCTCCAGGGGTTGCCCATGTCTGCCGTGCATCCGGGGGCCTGTTTGCCAGCATTTTGGACCTCCCTTTGGAAGTCTAAGTGAGGTGTGTGCTTGGGATGCTCAACCTCGTTCGTCACTGCCGCCGTGGGCGAAGCCGGAAGAGTATGCTCCTTATCATGAATTGGTTGTTTGTTCTCGTAAGTTGCCGCTCGCTCCAGTCACATGCAGACTGGCCGATACTGGGTTAGGTACTTACTCAAGGTACTACCTTATGTATGCGTGCCCCAAAGGGTTCGGAGGGGAAGCTGGAGCACCAACCTGCAGCAGTCAGCCGCCACACCTCCAGCCAGCCAGCCAGCCTCTGTTCAGCATCGTTGCTCAACAGCACTAGTTGCAGCAATCTGGACAATATCTACGAATCCTTTTGCACGTTGCCGTGTGGCTGACTCAGGGCGGGGTGTCCGTGGCTCGTTCTCGTACGGCCTATTCAGCTGGATCTTACATGCCTCAACACCCTCGCCCATGTGAATCGCAGGTGAGCTAGGTGGTATCATGTGTCAAAACATCTGCCTGTCTGGTGAAGTACAAGAGCATGGTGGACAGCCGGGCAAAAGAAGCAGCAGAGAGCAAAGTGCAGGAAAACAGAGCCCAGCCTTACTCCTCTTCTTCCGTCCAGCTTGTAGGGCATCACCATGTCAGCTCCAGACCACATCGCCATCTCCCTGACATCGCTTCCCGAGAGGGACACGATGTTCACCCTGACAACACGCTCCATTACCTTCCTCTCGATCAACAACCCACAAGTCCGCCTCAAGGCCATCGAGGCAGTCTTCGCCCCCGACGCTGTCTGGTTTGACTCGGATGGCAGTGCGCACCACGGCCACGACGGCGTGCTTGCGCACTCGACCATCGTGATGAACCAGCAGGATGGTACCGTCCACAGCCCCGCCGAAGACATCAAGGTATGCCAGAACATGGCTACGTCGCGCTGGAGGGTCGTGCCAGAAGGGACTGAGGGGGACCCCAGGCAGGCGCCGTCTCAACTGGGTGGCAATGTCATTGTTGCGGAGGGCGCCAAGATCAAGGTCTTGTGGTCGTATCTCGACAATTTCCAGCCACCGCTGAGGCCTTCGCCTGAAGGCTAGTCGTGTGATGCTGCATGTACGGACAAGATTGACAGTCAAGTGTTGCATGCATCGGGCAATCATTTCCCAGTCTGTAGGCAATGAATTGTGCATCATGCTCGCGATAAATTGACGCCTATTCTTTAAATCTCAAGAGAGATATTATTGGTTTCACTATCCATGGTTGATGAGGCTTTCACGAATCGGTGTCATCGGAACACATCCAACTTGGAGACGGCGAACTCTGTAGAGATGTCGGGCAGTGAATGGCAAACTCTGGAGAGATGACTGTCAATGCAGCCCTCCGATGAGCCCAGTATTCTCCCTGTCGGCCTGAGACCTATGACGAGTGTCGATCAGGGCCACTGCTGGCGCGATGTCGGCGAGGCAGGAGCAAACGCCCCTCCACCAATGACATGCACCAATGGGCCCAACATCGTCATCATGATGGGATGGCAGTGACGACAGTGAGCACCTGCCGTTCGATAAGGGACCAGGGTAGCTGCCTTTTTACCTCTGGCGCCTTGGTCATGAGCTCTTGATTCAAATCTGGAGTCTACATCATCCCTTCTGCTGCCAGTCTGCATCACAAAGTGCGTTTGCCTCGATCAACCCACCTATTGACCAGCCTCCATCTTCAGCTACACGACCAAACCATCACACACCAATATAACTCGTTAACACCAGCACCGAGAAACATGAATCGATCCCTCCTTCGCCTGCGGCCCACGGCCATCCACCTGACGAAGCCCGCCGTGGCGAGCATCTTGCGGCCCTCAGCCTTTGCCCCTTCTCTTCAGCCTGTTACACGGGCAGCCACCTTTGCCGATGAGCCTCCGACGAAACATCTTGGCGGCTCTGCCATTGACGACAGTCTCGCAGACGGCGACGCTCGCGGTCGCACAGGCGGCGGTGATGGCCTCGAAAGCTCCCAGAACGCGCCCAGGCCCCCCAAGGTTGACAGCGGCGCGCTGCCTCAGGGCAAGGACAAGGGCCTGACGAAAGAGCAGCAAGAGGAAGTCGACCGGCACAACAAAGAGTTTGAGGCTACGCGAGAGGCAGCTGCTGCAGCACCGGAGCAGGACAAGGTCAGCAAGGACTTTTGGTCGTCGAACGAGGGCAAGTCAGTCAAGAAGTAGGATCAGCGCGGAGGGCGCAGGAATGATAGAAGCATGAATCCATTGTTTGATACCCCGAATGCTGTTTCTCACTCACTTCCGTCATCTTGGAAGGCGATGGTCTATTATCACTGCCCACTACATCCGTCTCGTCTGTACAACTAACCAAATTATGCAACCTCACAATTTATTCTCAAGGTCAACCACCTTTTGGATGGCATCAACACCCACTGCAAACACGGCATCGGACACGGTCGGCAGCGGTGCCCTTGCTCGGGGGTTGCCATAGCCATACCACTTGCCGACCGCCGCCTTGACGCCTGAAATACCTCCCTTCTGCAGCGCCCAGTCCGCCACGGACAACAGCTTCTGGATCTCCTGCGCCTTGGCCAGTTCTCCGGCCTGATACAACCGCACGAGCTCGATGTGCAGCTTCGGCACCACGTTCGCCAGCGCCGAAATGGCCCCCTGGCCACCTACGACGAGCCCCGGCAGCAGGAAGTCGCCCTTGCCGACGAGCGGCGCAAACCGCGCGGCATCAAACTCGGCCGACAGCCGCTGCAGCTTGCCAATGTTGCCGCACGTCAGCTTGACGCCGACAATCTGCGGCGCTTCGCGCGCGAGCTCGCCAATGATATCCGAGTCGAGGTCGATGCCCGACCGCACGCCGGGGAAGTTGTACAGCACGATCGGCAGCGGCGACTGCGCGGCGACATCGAGAAAGTAGCTCTTGAGTACCGGCTTGGTCATGGCGGCGGCCCAGTAGTTGGGCGGCAGCACGAGCGCGTGGTCAGCGCCCGCGGCATGGGCCGCACGCAGCGCCTGCACCGTCTCGCGCACGCTGTTGGCGCTGCAGCCCGCCATGATGGTCGCCTTGGACCCCTTCTCCCTGATGAGCCGGCGCGCCGCCTTGATGACCTCGACTTTTTCCTCTGGCAGCAGGTGCGTTGCCTCGCCGTTGCTGCCGTGGATCACGAGGCCTGTCACGCCCGCGTCGAGGAGGCGGGAGAGGTGCTGTTTTGTCGCGCCAAAGTCGATCGATTCGTCTTCTGCGAAGAAGGTGACGGCTGGTGTGTAGATGCCGAACGGCGGGGGGATAAAGGTTTGCGCCATGGTGGCTCTCTGGTTGGAAGAACGAGGGCGGGAGACTGTCAGCGAGATAGAAAGGGATGAATGCGACGAGTATGTTACTGAAAGGATGCTGTCTGATGCAATGAGTGAGTCTTGTAATGTTGAGCTGTTAGTCGTCACTGGAGCATCATGGGAGACGCCTCTTTATGAACGACGTGACCTGTCTCATCCGACGCAAGCAACCTACTAGTCTGACAGCTCGTCCACCGCCCCCGCCAGACCAGCTGCTCCTCCGATACTCTCGCCATGGCCGCACCATTACACAATCAGATACACGGCGATTGGCGCAATGCCGGTGACCATAAAGCCTTAGACGGGGTCTGCGGGGCAGACGCGGGTCCGACAATGATAGTGTCGGGATCGCTGCCGAAGGACCCCTCCCAACTTCGGGTCTTGTTCCGAACGACCCCTCCACATCCGAGGCGAAGGGTCACAAACTGATGTCCGACTGATCGCGATGTAGGGGCGTCTCATCCACATGAGCCTCGCTGCGTCACAATTGCTTGCTCCTGTGTGCCACCATCCTACACTCTTTGCAAGCGAAGCCTCTAAACACGTCTCGAAATGACTGCGGCGCGGCAATCGGCCTTCCAGGCCGCCGAATATATTCCCCCCGACGCCATATTCGACGTAACGAGGCGATATCTCGCTGACACAGACGCCAACAAGATCAATCTTGGCCAAGGTACATACCGTGACGAGAACGGCCAGCCATGGATTCTTCCATCAGTCAAGTTGGCAAAGGAGAAAATCGGCAATGTCGGTCATGAATACCTGCCCATCGCCGGCCTGAAATCCCTCCGAGACGAGGCGACAAAGCTCGTCTTCTCGGGTACAAAAGCCTTCAATGAAGACCGCGTGAGCAGCCATACACGACCCAACACATTTGACCTCCCACTCACCGGATCCCGCAGATCGCCTCCTGCCAGGCCCTTTCCGGCACCGGTGCCCTTCTCTTGGCAGGCCTCGCCCTCAAGCGCAGCAGTGGCATCAAAAACATCTACATCACCGAGCCGACCTGGTCCAACCACGACCTGCTGTTTGCCTCCCAGGGCTTCCAGGTCAAAAAACTACCCTACTACAAGGACGGCGCTTTCGACTTTGACGCCTACATCGCCGCCCTGAAAGCCGCCGAGCCGTCCTCGGCCGTCATCCTGCACGCCTGCGCCCACAACCCCACGGGCTGCGACCCGTCAGCCGAGCAGTGGAAGGCGATTGCCGACGTGCTCATCGAGCGCGGCGTCTTCCCCGTGTTCGATGCCGCGTACCTCGGCTTCAACTCTGGCTCCGTCGACAGGGACGCGTGGGCGATTCGGTACTTCGTCGAGGACCTGGGCCTCGAGGCTGCCGTCTGCCTCTCCTTTGCGAAGAACATGGGTCTCTACGGCGAGCGTGTCGGTCTCGTTTCGTTCGTGTTGCGTGACTCGGAGGTGGCGCGTGCCGTGGCGTCGATTCTCGAGAATGTCCAGCGCGCAACGGTGTCCAATCCGCCAGTCTACGGCGCGAGGATCGCCGCGACGGTGCTCGAGACGCCGGAGATCAGAGAACAGTGGGCCAAAGACCTTGTCACCATGTCTGGCAGGATACGGTCGATGCGGCAGGCGCTTTTCGATGAGCTGGTGAGGCTCCAGACGCCTGGTGACTGGTCCCATTTGGTCAAGCAGAGTGGCATGTTTGGATACACTGGCATCAGCCGAGCTCAAGTGCAGCTTCTTGAAGGTGAGATTTCAGCATGGTCTACATGTCCTGCATGCCGTTGAAACTGGACTGACCTGTGCCAGACGAATTCCATGTGTACATGGCGGACACGTCTCGAATCTCCATTGCAGGCCTGAACGGTGCCAATGTTAATCGGTTTGCAAGTGCGTTGAATCAAGTAGTCAGAAGGTCGTAGGTGCATTCATACGTCAAGATCTACCAAGCACAGTTGAGCTTTCTCAACTCAGTGCAGCCAGCTTACAAGATCGGAGTCTGTCAAGAATTTCGGCCAGTAATTAGATCAAGGATGTGGTATTTGCAAGGAAAAAAAAGAAATCACAAGGATTTCTCCTTTGCCGAGTGCCGGCTTCGATCCAACAACCCCTCCACGCGCTTTCTGGCCTGCGCGCCCTCGCAACTAGAGGCATGCGATTCTCGGGTACTTATTTAGGTTGACCTCTAGGACCACTACACCATGCGTCACGCTGTAGGGGTCCTTGTCGGGAAAGAGGTTGTTACTGGGGCCTATAGGCTTCAGAACGCGGTTGCCTGGTGGCGAGGCGGCCGGCCAGTGAATGGCACAGTTGCCGGATGGTGTGGTTCAGGTCATGTGAATTACTGTCTCTAAGGTACTGCCCTGAATCGTTGCCATCCGCTCGAAGCTTCCTTGATGACTGCAGAAATCTAACCAAACTTGGCACAATCGGAAGCGCCGATCACTGTCCAAGGCCATGGACTGAGTTCCATCATACTATGTTGATGTTATGATTCCACCGTTCCCAGCAAACAAAACAGTAAAACATTCCTAAATTCCTGCGTCACTAGGAAAACAACTTGGAAATGTAATCTCATGGGACTTTCCAGTGACAACTATGGTCAGATACAAATTTCCAAGTTGAACGAGCGTAGCTATAAGTACAGGCCTGATATGTCCAAATGATTCTGTTGTCGACCCGACGTTGTAGTCAGAAGCCCTTATTGCATGTCTTCCAATTTCCCGAACCCAAATTCTCCTTCAAGTGCTTTGACAATCGTGGAATGCTCCTTCAAGGGGTCCTGAAGTTGCAGGTCCTCCAGTAGCCAGCATTGAGGCCATCCATACCGGTGCGGTTGTCATCACACCAAGAGTCGATCCGCTCGCCGTTCCAGTAGACGGAAGTCTCTCCGACGTTGTGAATGCCGATCCATCCGTTCTTAAACTCAACCTCGTCACCTTCGTACTTGCCAGCCGTGATGTGGAAAAGCTTCGAGAAGCCGGGGCTGCGAGGAACCCACTCATCGCTTCCGATCATGTTGCAGTTGGAGTCGAACATGATGACCATCCGGTCGGAAGCGCCGTTCCCAAGGTTGCTACCAGACCATTCCACGGTGACACCGCCCGCTGCGACGACACCCCACTCATCGGGGGCCGGGCGGTAGCCTTCACAGGCGGCAACGAAGTCAACTGGGTGGCTTTGGCGCGACGTAATGGCCCTGAAGTTTTGTATTGGTAAGTGAATATCGAAATAAATACCCGGTGAGGCGTCTTACTTAGAGGGGAGAGCATAGGCAGTGGCCACCGTGGCGAAGGTTGCAAGGGCGTGAGTGAGGGTAACCATTTTGAAGTGTATCTTGAAGTTTGAGGTTTGCTTGTCTATCGAGTTTGGACGTCTTCTAATGTATGAATCAGGCTCTGGGATGGAATATTGTGTGATGAGATGAGATGTAGAATGAAGATGATGGAGAACTGGTCGGCGCTGGCAACCCTATTTATACACGATCATGATCTCCTTTAAAGGCCGACCGTTAATCTTTCTGCCACTATTTGCACAGTCAACAACGAATTTGAACTGTCGTTACCTGTTATCACGTGTGGTCTGCCTAGATTTGGTGCAGGAACTCTTGGCTCTCACGGATGGACCGAGATCTGCAGCCAAAACAGTCAAGCCAAGCACGAGAGACGTCTGCCCAGCTTCCTTCTCATGCTTTTGACCCACATTTTGATGCCTTCTGCCTTATGCGTAAGACTGTATTTTCTTTTGTCTTGGGCCTGGGAAAATTGCCGTTCGCGTTGTCAACTTCGCACGTCATTTACCTCTACCCGTTGGACAGGGTCAGCCCGTGGGCATGCTTCTATGGGGAGCCAAGCTTCCATGAAGCCCTATGCCACTCTATTTCTCATTGAACGTTGGCCAAGCTTCCTAACTATCCTTCGCCTCTTGGTAGATTCCGCACCTTTCAATGCGAGACGTATCAAGACCCGTGGTTAGCGAGGACTGTGGGCACAGGGACTAAACATAGGACTTACTAAACTCGAGCTTCACTTTCAAACACTTTGCAGCCATCAAATGATATCACCATGTCCGCATTTAGAGCAGAAGGATCAAATATCAGAGCTCTTTTGGTCTGCTACGTCCGAATTGCCGCCTGTCCGACAAACTTGGAGTCTCGGCGTAGGTTCTAGCTGTCACGGCAAAGCCGACTAGTGCCCCAGATAATCCTAGCGATCGTGACCTCCGGCTGCAGTAAAGTATGAGCTAAATTGGTACATATCATTCAACAGCAGCTCATGTCCATCTCGGCGCTGGCTAGTGTTAGAAAGTTAAACAGACCGTGTCCTGCGTTATACTGCTCCTCGGCTTGAACTTCGACAAAGGGCTTCTGCAGGTTTAGATAGCTTGTATAGGCACTAAGCAGCTATGATCGCGGACGACCGGATTTCCACTTCGGGCATTCATTAGCAGTCCCCGCACGGCCCGCTTGGTCAATCCTTCGGAACCGGGAACTGGACCCCGTCTTGTCCGGCTACTCCCGCAGTACGGTCATCAAATGATATCGGCATCTAAATTTACGCTTTGTCTGTCAAACGATCCTGGGGTCTTCTGGGCTCTCAGCTTCATTCACAACTCCAATTCTCGGCATCATCGATGTCTCCGTTCCCAGTGAACTTTATGTTCTTCGGAAAGAGGCACAGATTCCGACCTTGACCATTGCTCCCCTTGGCAATCAACATCTCCGGTGCCTTGCCGTGTTCGACCCAATCGATCAACTGGGCCATTTCTTCGCTAGGGACCGCGCCGCTTCCTCCATCACAGTGCTCTACACCTGGAGCCATGAACAGCCGAAAGAAGTCGTCTACGGCTCCTGCGCCACCCATTCTGTCCTCAACCCGTAGTCTGTAGTCGATGGTCCCATTGGCAAAGATGGACTCATCGCTCCATCCGTGCCATGACAACAACTTGCCTCCAGCGTCGCGAAAGCCACTCAGGTCTGGGTCGTCCGTTCCAATGATGTCTTGAAACAGGTCATTCGACAGAGCCAGCAGCGCGTGTGCATCGCTCGGTGCAATAGTCCTTAGGTCGAAGGAGCTGTTACGCATAATGAAGTCGCGCACCCAGGTACTGCTGATGGACGCTGGTGAAGTCTGTGCCAACGTCCTAAAGCTGGTGCCCGGTGCGATGCCATGAAATGCCCTGGTGCCATTTGGGAAGACTGGTCCAGTCGTTATGTTGCGCCACATGGCGACGTGTTTCTCGGTTATCTTGGTGGGACTGGAGTTGCCTGTACAGTCAATTTGCTCTCCGACAAGGCTCTCCGGATCAAAAATATACAGGCACTCGCTTGGGTCGCTAAGGACTCCATCGTCAGCACCGTCAAGTCTATCGCAAGCTTTGATCGAAGCATTCCCGAAACTTTCCCACACGCAAGGCGGCGCAAACTCCCCAGCAGCTGCTTGGACGAAGAACGGGTATAGCTGCGCAATGCGGAGACTCGCATAGTTGATCGCTGGTGCACTAGCAAGAATGCCGTCGTAGTCATTCGGATATCGCTGTGCTTCCATGTAGCCCTGCCTGCCGCCGGTAGAACAACCGCTCCAATACGCGCGCCTCACAGGCGTGCTGTAGAATTGTTCGGCCAAAGCTTTTCCAACGAGCGTCATCTCGTGAACGGATAAGAAGGCAAAGTTCCGGATGAGTTGCTCATTATCCGCCCAGAGAGATCCGTCGGATGCATTGGCAGGAAGGCCGGCATCAGTCGCACCGCTCACGGAACCCCTCGCCGCAGCCATGGCAATCTCGTTGTCGAATTGCCCTGCTATCAGACCGCTGCCTCCGTTGCCTTGATAACGGCCTGTCCAGCCCTTCAGCGGTAGGTAGTGCTGGATCCTGACTCGATCGTCGGCGCCAAGGTGTGTTAGGAAGACGTTGACCTCGCAGACCTCTGAAATGTTGCTCCGAATGGTGCGTGTGTTGAATTCGACCACCGTGGCATTTTCGACATGGGGGGCGACCAGAGATTCACAGGTGATATTCGATGCTGACGCAACCTCAAAAGCGAGCGCTACCATTAACGGAACGTGGAAAAGTCCCATGTTGAAGTGCTCAACAAATGTAGACAGCAACAAAGTTGAGCTGGCAATTCGGCCGCAAGGTATAGCATGTAAGGCCACGGACTCCTTCACCACAAACACACTACCTCCTTATAAAAGGGCTTTAAGCCTCCAGAAGAGAGGCCGAAAACCCGGCAGCCTAGACTCTTCCTGACGACTCGAGAACGCACCAAGTGACCTATTGACCGAGAATTCATTATCAGATGACCCTCTCCTGAACAACGGAGGTTGATCCGACATGGCACATTCCTGTAGGGCTCTTTCTGACGTGAGCCAAGCAAGGAAACCACCCCCCTGGAATGCAGCCGGCACTTGTCCAGCGGGACTTGATGGGCCAAGCACAATTGATCACATTTTCAGCGTATCAACTGCAGTGGGTATCATCACCTGTTCGAGGTATAAGCTTTCGAAATCATTCAGTCTCACGACAGCTCTTCATCCAATGCTGTAATATTTCAATGACCGTCATGCCATGCGAGGGTCCTCGTGATACGAAGTCCTCACCATTTCCACCCTCTTCAGTACGCCTCCCTCCTGGCACTTGACCTTGACATCCAGATCACTATCACTGCCGCCCAGCGACCCATGCACAATGCACTGCTCGTCACTCGTCCTTCCATCCAAAGTTTCCTTGCCCGCGCTAATGGACACTTGCTGCTGATTTCGCACACCGGCGCGCCAGAATCCGGGATTTTGATCCTGGCGGCTGACATTGGAGAGGTTGTAACCCTTCTGGCCGCTTGGCGCGTCGGCCATGTAGTATGTGTTCTTGCGGGTCGAACCGAATACGCGGGGGAAGAGCTTGGCCAACGGCTGCTTGAGGACAGGCAGACAGGCGCTGATGATGCCGAGATTCGCCTCGACGAGGGTCCACATGCCGCGCTCGATAAAGTTCCATGTAATGTCCTCTTTGTTCTTCAGCGAATTCTGCACGGAAGTTGTCCGGAGGATCGAGGTGACGGTAACACTAAGACACTGTCAGCAAGGCTTGGGGACCCATAGAGAAACTCGTCTGGTTTGAAGGAGCAGCAATGACTTACAAGCCTCCCAGCATGAAGATGCCGCACAACAACAGCTTGTCGCGCTTGCCAAGCTGCAGAGCCAGGATGGATGGGATGGGCAGAGCGAGCACCATGACGTCGGTCAGGATATTCATGACGGCGTATGCGATCCAGAACTTGTTCGAGTCGATGCACTTCGCCCCGATGGCCTTGTTCCAGGCGCCCGCTATGGGGACGCATTGCCAGATGGTGGCGCCAACGCCGCCGATGCTCCAGGCGACAACGATGCCCATGACGACAAAGGCTGCGATCCGAAAGCTCTGCGTGACGAAGATACGCAGATAGAGCAGGATCGCGGCAACCTTGTTGAGGCAGACGGTCACCTTGTAGGGCGTCTGGGCGATGAAGAAGAGTTTCAGGGCGTAGCGCAGCTGGGGTTTGGGCAGGTCGAGCTTATGCATGCCGTAGCCGTTTTCAATGGCAAGCTGCATGGCGACGGAGACAACGATGGACGAGGCCTACGTGGTCAAAAGTCAATAGAGGCTCTTCGGCGGGAACACGATAGTCATGTTGGTGGCTGTACTGACCAAGGACACGACAACTGCAAGATCGTCCCATCCCAGTTTGAAAAAGTAGTAGCGCGTTGTGCATCGGGCGATCACGAACAGGCCAGCCGATATGACCATGACCAGTGATGTGATGTACAGCTTCCAGCCCTGGTTAGGGAGGCCGTCGTCGGGGAATCCCATACCGTAGGGCCCCATGGCGAAGGTAAGCTCAGACCAAGCAAAATGTTTGAGGTAACGTAGGAGCAAGACGAAGACTTAGAGATTAGCGAGACGGCTTTCACGTCGCAGACGCGCACCAACAATTAACAGGCGGTAAAAGGAACGACGGTCTGAGTCGGATGAACTCAACGGCAGTTGGTGTGGAACCATGGTATATATCTTATGATTTTGGTCAGCAAGAACAGCCTCATGTCCCCCCCTCATCAGCAACGCCCCTATGTACACTTTTGCCCTGCAGCAGCAATTCCTGCATTTCCCCCGACGCTGTCGCAGCCCTTGCTTTCTTGGCCCTTCCAGATGGTAGAATCATTGCAGGGGCTTCGGAGGTCTGTCTGAATGTCACGCTAGAGAGCGAAGCTAAAGACCGTTTGGGGTATCTCCCGAGCGGCAGAAACATCCTCAAATCCCGCTGTGGCGGCTTTCTGATGCGCCCGGGTCATCCGGGGCGCGGGCTTCGACTTGCCGACAGCGGCAGGCTAGAGGTGTCAGAAGGATACCACACCAGCTGATGTCTGGTCGACTCCTGTGGCGGTGGCACATGTTTCGACCTGAGGTGAACATCCGCATCTCTCTCGGGAGCAGATCTGCAATTGCTGTGCTACAGGGCTACCACACCAACACGTGTGTAGGATTGAGCTGGTGATCTTAGACAATGGGACGAACCGCCCCTGACTCGACGTGATGACTATCGAAATCGGTCCACGTTCTGCAGGGTCCTCCAGTGCCGACTCCTCGGGACTCACTGGTGACTGAACTTAATAAACTTTTAGGCAGCAAAGGCACATGGCGTTCGTTTTTGACGAGTCTTGCTCTACCTTCTTGGCATTGAGCTCGTACGGGCGACACGTCCTACTTCGTCGTGCCATTGCTACCCGACCCTCCTCCACTCGTACCAAGAGGCCGGGGTAGAGAGCACCGGTTGAAGAAGTGGCTTGAACCTTGGGGCCTTGCATGGAAGTTTTGGGTGAAGATCTACCGAATTGACGGAAGCGAAGCCTATCAAGCCCATGGGGCCGTGGGGGGATATCCTGCCGCGACTCGCGCGTTGCCTCGAGCCCCTGTCCCTGGATCGGGCGGTGCTCTCTGATTCTGCAGGCACAATCTCGCTTTTGGCCTTTTTTAATTCCGTCAGGTCCCTCGGCTCGATGATGAGAAAGTGAAGGATGCATACCAAACGAGGGGACGACACAGGTGGGGGGTTAGCATTGATCGATGCTTGGGTTGGGGGCGGAAGCTTGTTGTGTGGAACTTGATCCGTGTCCCATCCAGCATTGACAGGCCCGAAAAATGCTTCTAGGGTGCTCAATGGCAGAAAAGGTGGTGCTTGGCATGCTTCGCCACATACAGCATGGGCCTTGGTCTTACGATACTGGCTTCCAACTTATACCTGAACAAGAAGGCGTCGTGTCTCTGCCGGGTTAGCGTATTGAAAAGAGTCTGTCTCGGCAAGGCCTAGAGTCAACGCCATGTGCCAGCTTGCAGAGCAGAATGTCTACTGTGCTACCTGTCTGTAAGCAGTGATCTCTACCTGTAAGCAGTGATCTTCAATGTGGCTTTCAAGGATATACGCTTACATGATGCCACGGGCCCAGTCCTAAGCCCCGTCATCAAGGACGTTTTGCCTCTTTCGATGCAATTTCCACCGGCCGGGGGGCGACACAACCACGCCATTCCCCTCCAACAGCAGAGTACGTCCAGTAAGAATCACCAACACTTCGCATGCGAAGAAC
The DNA here is from genome assembly GCF_003724135.2 of Verticillium nonalfalfae. Classification (NCBI taxonomy): domain Eukaryota; kingdom Fungi; phylum Ascomycota; class Sordariomycetes; order Glomerellales; family Plectosphaerellaceae; genus Verticillium; species Verticillium nonalfalfae. Next base: position 43,155 of record NW_021167325.1, on the reverse strand, counting down.
AAGGTTGTTGTGATTTGCAAAAACGGCGCCCCACCAATCAAGCCAGATATTAAATACATGGCCGAAGCGCACGACGCACACGGAGTTGACTTGCCAGAGCAGGATACCCGTTGCGCGTCTTCCCTCTGTCAACACCCCTCCACCGCCTAGACAAGGCCAGGTTGAGTGAGACGGCCAAAGTACCCAGTTCACAGCCCACATCTTGTCTATTATGGTTTCATTTTCCCCGGCACAGGCCCTCAGCGTGGCGCTGGCCTTCTGGGTCAGCTCGGTCGCCGGCACTGCTTGTAACCCTCACGGCTACCTGACAGTAGCAACGACAAACGGACCTGTTACTGGCCACCTCGCCCCCAATGCTTCGTGTGTCGTTGAGTACCTGGGCGTGCCCTATGCGAAGCCTCCCGTGGGGGACCTGAGGTTTGCGCCGCCCCAGAAAATCAGCGCTCGCAAGGCGTATGAGGCTGCCAACTTTGGCTTCGACTGCCCGTTGTCCGCGTCGCCGACGCCAGACTTTCCCGGCTTCACGCCGCAGGCTCGTCGCATCGTCTCCTTTTTCGCCTCTGGTGCGGGCACGCCGCAGAGCGAGGACTGTCTGACGCTCAATGTCTGGGCGAAACCCACGGCACGGTCGACGAGGGCAGCAAAGCCCGTCGTCGTCTTCTTCTACGGTGGACGTACGTAACCTACCCTTCTTATTCTCCCTCCATCCTGTTGGTAGCCCCTCATGTCTGACAAATCCTAGGGTTCGCCATTGGCAACACCAACAGCCCCTTCTACACGGGCAAGTACTTTGCTGAGGCCGAGGACGTCATTGTCGTGACGGTCAACTACCGCCTGAACATCTTTGGCTTCCCCGGCATCCCCGGCCAGCCGCAGAACCTCGGCCTCCGCGACCAGCGGGCAGCCGTCGAATGGATCCGTGACAACATCAAGCGCTTCGGTGGCGATCCCACCAAGATCACCATTACCGGCCAGTCCTCAGGCGGCGTGGCTGTCGACTACTGGACATACGCCTACCGCCGCGACCCCATCGCCAACGGCATCATCGCGCCTTCAGGCAACGCCTTCAGCTTCCCCGTCAACGCGCCCGGCGTTCCGCAGCGCAACTGGGAGACGGTCGTCAGCGCTGTGGGTTGCAGCTCGGCCGCCAATGTTCTCGCCTGCATGCGCGCTGCCGACTGGCAGGCCATCCGCCCCGCTGCCGCCGCCGTGCGCCCGACCGCCAGCAGCAGTGTGCTCCGCTCGATCCCGCCCTTTTACCCGACGCCCGACGGCACTCTTGTCTTTGAGGACTACGTGTCGCTGACGGCGGCCGGCGCCTTTGCCCGTCTGCCGGTGCTCCTCGGCAACACGGCCAACGAGGACGGCTACTACCGCATCCCGGCCTTCCGCGCCGGCACTGTCCCCACAGACGCCCAGGTGACGGCCTTCCTCCTCGAGTCCTTCACCTGCCCCGTCTCCTACCAGGCCGCCGCCCGCGCCGCCCGCGCCGTCCCCGCCTGGGCGTACCGCTACCTCGCCGACTGGGACAACACGCGCCTCTACCCGACGAGCGGCGCCTACCACGGCGTCGACCTGCACATGATCTTCGGCGCCTCCGCCGACACGAGCGGCCTCGCGACCACCGCCGACCAGGAGAAGCTGACGCGCGTCATGCAAAGCGGGTGGTTCGCCTTTGCCGATGATCCCTGGCGCGGCCTCAGCAGGCTTGGCTGGCCGACGTTTGACCGCCAGACCAAGTCGCTGCTGCTCCTGGGCGAGAACAACTCGCCCGTGCCGAGGCTCGTCAAGCCGTCCGAGTTTGACGCGCCATGCTCGACCGTCACATTGGGCGCTCTAGGAACGCCTTCGTCGTAAGGGGGTTGGGCTTGTGAATGGAAATGCTGCATCGCATATGGTCCCGTACTTATATAATGTATAAATGCAAAAACACCTCGGTCGAAATGACTTTTCTCGTTTGTCTGTGTCCTAGTGCTCATGCCTTACCTCATCACTCATCACGATCTATCTGCGAAAAGTCAAAGCCCCATGACCTTTCTCCCTCCGACCAGAATACCAAGGGACTATACAAAATCTCCGTGAGTTGCTGCCGACACTCACCAATGCCCAGGTGCTCCGGCGTGTCAGGCTCTTCGGACGCTGAGCCCGGCGGAGGATCTCCACGTCTCCTCGGAGACTCTTCTGGGCATGACAACAGGCACGGAAGAGACGAGTCGGGGCAGGCCAAGAGGGCACATGCGGCGAGTCTGATGAAATACTTTGATATCATAGCTTTCACGTCGTCTTGCTGATGGGTGCTTTTGGGCTGTATAATGATATGACGGTTTTCGACGCACTAGCCGTGGTGAGCTGTCTGCCTTTGTATTATGAGTGTTTTCAAACACGCCACAGTAGCGTTATTGACGGTTCTGTGGCACGCGTTCCATGTACACCCCTATTCCGAAGACGTTCCCGAAAATAGTCCCGGCCGAGAGTCGCCATACAGCCTTAAACCTGCAGGTCATCCGATGGGTCAAGATGCCAAGACGTTCCCTCCGGGGTAGTTATTTTTGAAGTGCACGCCACGAGAGATTCCATGACCACGTGCGGCGAGCATCGGAGCTGGCATGTCAGGAATGAATATGCGGGCCTACAGCCTGGCGTGAAGGTGCCGACGCTGTGGCGACGCGTAAAAGTTGCGCGACATTGCCCTGGAATAGGTTCAGCCAAGGATCAGCTTAGGCCTGTGTGATATCGTAGTTGAAGGCCCGCTCGTTCGCTGACTCGTAGCTTGAACTTCTGCCCTCGTCTAGTCTCTGGCCTGCCTTGCCAACCCGTACTCGTGTCCACGCGTTGACGTATTTCGGCTTTAGCTTTGTATGCTGGAGTTCCAAACGCCCTGGGAGTGTCGATGGTCAGCAGAGAGGACATCAAATCAGGCTGTAAGAAAAGTCCTTTGCCAACTCTGATCAGGCAATCAAGAAGCTATATTTTATTATGACCTGTGCTAAGGTAAATGGAAAGAATCCTCCATCAATCGGCACGGAAATTTCGTTGCTAAATTTGGACACTCAAGTACACGTCGAAGATAGCACTCTACAAGTACTGCCTTTCATACCTGCGCAGACATCGCTTCTTGGACCAGTCAGAGTTGTGCGCCACGCGATCTCGCCGTCTTGTGTCCCTGGTCTTCCACATGACCGCAAGGCCCCGTCAGTCTCGGACACATTTCACTCAAAGCATGCGCGAGGAAGATAGGATTGCGTAGGATAAAAGCTGCATCCCACTCGAGACACTAAGATGCAGCCAAGAGAGGAGAGAAATGCTGCACCAGTCCCTGGCTGGATCAGCCACAAATGAATCGCATTTGACATGTCTCCGGACAAGAGAAAAAATGCCATTAAATTTCCGTCTTTGATCGACAACTTCAGGTTGAAAGTAAAAACGCTCAAGAAATCATGGCTCGCCGGCCGATCGCTATTCAGAACCGTGGGGGTCGCCGCCCCATAGAAGACGCCCACTCTGTTGACCGAATCGAAGAACTCTGATATTTCTTGCACCTCGTCAAGATGAATAACCATATTCACGCCAATCCCAACCTCGCCCAGCATGGGTCCAAGACGAGCATGTTACGCACACATGCTTCTGGCTCTTCGCCGAACCAGCTTGCTCAACAGTGTCAGCGTGGTTACGCTTCCCCGTGCCGTGGCCGACCTGTTCTTCAGGTCTCGCCTGTCGGCCACCAACGCTTTGCGCCTCATTCTCTAACCACCTGCTGATGGCAGGATCATGACATGCGGCGTGGCCGAGGAGAGCATGCTTGACGAAGCGCACCTGCTCGGCTACCTCGGAATACTGCGACTGCAGGGCCGAGTGCTCAGCCTCGACGCGCTGGCCCGCTGCCTGCAGGTCGGCGGCAGCCGATTTTTGTTTGCGCCAGTTGCGGGCCGAGGCGAGACGGTGGCGCTCACGGGAGGCAGGTCGATGCTCGGCGGCCGGCGAGGGAGGAGTCATGTCGTCGAGGCCAGCCAGAGAGGTCGAGGGGGACAAGGGAGGCGTTGGCGCAGTCAGTACTGCATTGTCTGGCGCCGAGACGGGTGAGATGGCGGCATACGCAGGTTTGTCGGGATGATAGACGTCCCATGGCTGGTCGACGCCAGCCTGCGGCACGCCCATGGTGTTGTTGGCCATGTTGTAGGCATCTGGGTTGTGCAATGTGAACATGGGGTTGACGTCTTGGCCCAGCGATGTCGCATCGAGGCCGGCAGAAAAAGAGCGTGTCGATTCGGACGGGGCCATGGAACCGACGCCTTGAGCCTGGGGGATTCCAGACCAGGGCAGGAAGAAGCCAGGGCCATACCCGACTGAAGACACGTTGGTGGCATTGAGCAGAGGCACAGCCTGTGGCGACACGGTAGAATCGGCCTGCAAGAGATCGGTGGCCAGCTGCCTAGATCCAGGGTAAGACTGCGCAGACCCGGAGTTCGGCTCGACAAAGGCACCATTGGCGTCGGGCAGATGGTAGGCGTCGAAGGAGGGAGACTGGTGCCGTGATGAGGGCGAGGCTGTTGAGACTGCGTGGTGACGTTCGTGCGTGCTGTTGACTGAGCTCTGCGGCGACAGGAGGGCAAGCTGGGGTTGATCTTGGTTGGAGTTGGTGTCCTGGCGGCGCAGTTCCTCAATGGCCTTGTCCTTTTCCAGGTTCTTCTGTCTCAGAACTGCAATCTCATCGCGCAGGCTTCGTTTGGTGCGATAATGGCGACTCTCATAGATGCAGTCAATGTTTCGCTGGGCGCATCGCGTACATGGCCTGCCACCGCTGCACTGTGGGGCCGCGAATCAGTTGTGTGCCAATGGTAGGATGGGCGAGAGCCATAAAAACAGAGTTGAGGACATACCTTTGCCTTCTTGTCCCGGCATGTGTCACAGGCTTCACGCGTGCAGGCGCGCGGCTTTTGCGACAAGGGGGACGGCGGTGAGGACGTCGGGGTGGCTGTCATGGTGAGGAGGATGTTGGTTTTGGGGTTGATAGGCAGGCGGAGGGCGTCGCTGGTCGTGTTGCTTGTTTCGTTGGCAGGTGATACAGATAGATAGAGGGGCAGTATATGGGTCGGGTCAAATTACCCATGTTCCAAGGTCGACTGCCGGAAAAAGGGGGACAAATTAAGCGTGACAGGTTCCTACGGCCGACCTCCACGTCGCCTCTTTTATCAGGAACAAGCATCACTATCCACCCACACTCGCCTTGTCCTCCTGATCCGTGTAAGCATCATGGCAGTGAGTTCGAGTGGAATCCCGACCCTCGAGCGACGGCGGAGCGCATGCCTCGACAGGGTCCATTTTGTGACGACAAGGTGACGTGGGCCTCTCGGGACATGCGTGTCGGCATCCAGGCGGAGGCTAGGGATGGTGCGCACAGACAGAGATATGACGTTCTGGGTCGTTCATTTAGTTTGAAGGAATCGGCCAGTCGAAATGGGCAGAGTGGGTGACAAGGGCTGGCGTGACAATCATGGAGCATGGTCGTCGTTGTTCATGATGATTAGCTTTTTTGGCGTGCCATGTTGAGCTCGTCTCGTTGGTGGGGAAAGCGAGGGGGGGGCGGAGGGGCCAGGGAGGACGCACAGGCAACAGCCACCGGGGCACAACGTCAGGATGCATGGGGCAAGAGCGGGTCGTGGTGGGAAGCGACTCCATATTTAGGGCCCTCTATCACTTGGTGGTCCCAAGGCAGGTACCTTACCCCCTGAAGCACCATGGGAGGTAGACACGCTAGGAACCCGCACGAAGCAAGTACCGTTCCATTGCACGCACCGTTTACCGGCGCTCGGGTCCCCGCCACCCCGCGAACTGCTGTCAAAAGAGGTACGGAGAAGGTTCGGAGAGGGGGCCCTGGAGCTGGATGGCGGCTCCATGTCTGGTTATTTGCCCACCCGGTCCATGGACATCAGATTCATTGCATACACCTCGTGAGCCGAGACAAGGATGGAAGATGGCTTCGAGAATCCTGCTTGATTTTTCTGGATTTTTGAGAGGAGCGGGCGGCCAGCAATTCACAATGTCAAGGACCAGCCTGCGTACCTTTCGTCTCAACGTTGAGGTCTCGCCCCTGTACCCCGCCGCCCCCCCTCCATCCTGTCGCGCCGTTTCCATCAGGCTCCCCCCGACGGCAGATCTCCACGCTGGTCTTCATCCCATTCTGGTCCTCCATCATGTCACATCCTGATTCTTTGGCATCGAAGCACACTAGCCCACAGAGATCAGCACGTCGGAGACGACTCCGGCTCTCCCGGCACGTCGTCGGGTCCCCTGCCTTGAGCATGCAGCACACAGCTTTGGGGCACATTGGCGAATGTGATTTCACCGTGACATGGCAAAGATTTTTTTGATCCCCTCTCCAATGGTCATGCTTCCGGCATGCCTCCGTCATGGCGACCGTCTTCGGCCGTCATCTGCCCCGGCACTGGCGTTTTATGTACGGTACCTAGGTAGGTACCTTACGTCTACCTAGAGGTAGGCAAGTAGGAGAGAGGTAGGCAGGTAGGAGGGAGGCAGGTAGGAAGGAGGCAGGTCGGAAGGAGGCAGGTCGGAAGGAGGCAGGTCGATTCGCTCCTGACACGGACGCCCTGTGCTCCTCCGTCTCCAATGCTCTTTCCACGTTCCCAAACGCGACCCAGGCGGACTCAACTCAGCCGGACCCAACTCCGTACATCTGCCCTCTTCCCTACTCTCCATCACAGCCTCGTCACCCTCCCCACGCCGAGACCGAGCTTCTCCTCCAGTAATCGGACGCCGTGCTCCGCCGAGCCCCAGGAGGCCTGATAGCCCGCGCCAGAGTGCCCGTAATTGTGCAGTACAACAAGAGCGGCCGAGGCCCCGCCTCCGCCAGACGCACCCTCGCGCTTGACCTCGTCCTCGTCCTCGCCCTCAACCTCGACCTCGACCCTCGGCCCCCCCTTGCGCCCAGGCCGCAGCCCGACGCCCTGCCGAATGATCTTGAGATCCTCCGGTCTCCCGAGTTCCGGCGCCAGCGCGCAGCACCGTCGCATGATATCCTGCGCCAGCGCCTCGTCGACCTCGCCGCTCCAGTTGCCGTCCTGCCGACACCCGCCGAGCACGACGCCCCCCGCCATGGGCCGCTGGAATACGTACGTCGTGTCGTTGTCGACGCGCCGCGGCGACCGAAAGTACATGCGCCGCAGCGGCTGCAGCGGCTGCTCGACGAGCACCGTCTGGCCGCGCGTCGGGTACATGGCCTTGTCCTCGACGCCACCGAGCGAGTGCGAGCCGAGGCCTGTGCAGTTGAGGACCGCCGTGACGTCTGCGGCGATGCGCGCCTCGCGGATGTGCGTGATGCGGCGCCGGTCGAGCGTCACGTTGCCCTGGCGGCACTTTTCGAGGAGCCTTGCCTGTGAGATTAGACCGGGGATTGGACGTCGTGAAAAGGGAGAAAGAAAATACAACGGGGACAGAGTACGAAGGGAGGAAACAGGAACGCACCACTGCAGGTAGATCTGCGTGTTGATCACAAACGTCCGCGGCACGTCGAGCCCAAACGCCGCCCGCGCCGGCAGCGCCCCCTGCGCCACCGCCTTCACGCCGCCCACGAGCTCGTCATACCACAGCTTGCCCGTGCCCTCGCTCAGGATGGCGGCGTCCTCTATCTTTTGGTCGAAGATCATGCGCAGCGGCGACCACTGGATGCCCGCCTCGGGGCTCTGGCGCACAATGGCGGCGAAGCGCTCGTAGGTCACGCGGTCGAACGACTCGAGCAGCCCATCGTCGGTGGCCGCCGAGCACCAGTTGCCGCCGGCCCAGGGGGAGCAGTAGTCGATGTTGTAGTCGCCCGGGAAGTCGGCCGCGAGGATGGTGATGCGCGCCGACGGGTGCCGGGCGCGCAGCGTCAGGGCCGTCGTGAGGCCGATAACGCCGGCGCCGAGAACGACAAGGTGGGGTCCCGTCATTCCGTTGACCGACTGACTGTGCTTCAATGTGCCTCTTGGTGTTGGCTGTGTGCTGATTTGCTGCTCTGTGTTGCTTGCTCAAACTGCTCGTGCAAGCCAGTTCGTCGTGTGTCTCGTTTTGCTCTCATGGACGAGGCGCTCTTATGTGTGCAGCTTCGCACACGCGGACTAGCCGGTATCGGTTTCGCCATGGTGTTCAGCGATGCTATCTCCAGTTTTTATCCTGGCATCCCGCTGCCCGAACGAGGCTAGCGACCGGCCGGCCGCCTTGGACCCTGAGTCGTGCGCTGGTGACGAAGCCGTGGGCGTCGTTGGTGGGCGTGTATGCTCGGCAAAGTGCTTAATTTTGCCGAAATGTGGGGGTTCCGATTCGGCGCGCTGGTTGGTGTTGCCGATGAATTGTACGACTCTTGACGGCGAAAATGTCGTGATGCCGAACTGACGCCAAGTCAATGCGCCGCGCTGGACGTTGTGCCTAAGAAGATCACGCGTGAACAGAAATAGCAAGCAGAATGCTTTCTTGGCATACATGGCCATCGGCTTTTTTTCCTCCTGATAGCGGCATCTGCAGTGACACGCTCTTGTTCATCTGATATGTTACTTTGTCGTCGGCATTCACGTCAGTAGCCCAACAATTCCATACCCGCCATTTGACTTTCACTGAAACAAATAATGTCAAAAATAGTAGTCTATGTGCATGCCGTGTCCCATGAATGTGCATCGTCTCATCGTATTTTCATCCAAGTCTTTCCGATCCCTTCTTAATATTATTCTTCCACCTCTCTGACCGGTAGCACAACTCCTCACGGGTGAAGCTCGAGGCACACCAGATCACTTCCTCGAGCCATGCGCGAATCGGTTCATGATCAAGCCGCCCACCATGCTCTTCAACATGGCCCCCTTGCTGAACCCCGAATCCTCTTCCTCCTTCCTCCCCCTGCGGTCATCATACCGGTCATCATACCGATCGTCATACCGATCCCGGCTCCGGCGATCATCCCGTCCCCCGTCATCCCCGCCATTCTTGAAAGCCGCGATGGCCGCCGCGCCCGCAGCCGCCGTCGCCACCCTCGGCGCCTTCTCCACCCACCGCCCCTTCTGGCTCCGCATCCGCCAGGCCTCGGCCGCCCCCGCCGCCAGCGCCGGCCCGATGGCCGCCATCATCTTGTCCTTGTTGCTCGACGTCGACGACGACCGCGCCCGGCCGCTGCTGCTGCTGCCGCCGCCGCCGTGGTCTCGGTCTCGATCCCTGTCGCGGCTGGGCTCGTCTCGCCCGCCGCCGCGCCGGTTCTCGCCTGCCCGAGGCGGGTAGTACCCGCGGCCCCGACCGGGCGGCTGCCTCTGCGTCTCGGACCGGCGCGGAGGCCGCCTCGACGATGATGATGAGGCGTAGCGGTCGTCTGGCGAGGACTCGTCTGACGAGTAGTCGCTGTAGCTGTCGCGGCGCCTGCGCGTCGGGCGGCGGGTGGGACCGTCAAGGGAACGGGCGCGGGGCGGGGCCTGGGCCGGGCGGTGGGCGTCGCGGCGGCGGGACGAGGATGATGCTTGGGGTGGTGGAGGTGGCGGGGAGTCCTGGTATGCGGGCGGCGAGGCGCGCCCCGTCGGGTCGTGGTCTGGCGCGACGTAGTCGTAGTCATCCGAGTTGTAGGACGGCGGTGCCCGTGGGCGGGGCGCGGCGCGGCGCGGGGGGCTTTCGTAGCCGTCGTAGTCGTAGTCGTCGGGCGGCGAGCGGCGGCGGTGGCGGGCCGATGACATTGGGGGCGGCGGCGTGTCTGGCTTCGCTGGTTTTTTCTTCTTCTTGGTTTTCGATAGAGGAACGCTAAGTAGGCGGCTAAGGTGGGCGGACTCGAATGGTGGCTCGGTGGCTTTGCTTCTGGTGAATGGGTGTCCGAAGTGACGAGTGTATCCAGAATGGTAGACGTCACGAATCGAACGGGATCAGTTCTGGTGCAAAGGGATGGGCGATGGATCCGATCCGGGGCCCCATGTCATTCTTAAGAGACATCATGACCAGCAAGTCAGCCCATTCGACGGGGGGGGGGGGGGGGGGTCTTGGCCCCTCTGGTGCCAGGGCAGACTCGAAAAGAGGGCTGCGTTTCACTCGGCAACGAGTGATGTAAATGTGGAGAGGCTGAGCATTGCTCGGCGGCCTTGTTACCGGCCGGCTGCCTCTTGAAAATGCAACCGACGTCACACCGGGCGTGCGAGGTGCTCGGTGAGGATTTGCTTGCTGTCGGTGAAAATTCTCACCGAACATCAACATCGACGCATCATGGAGACGGCCCCAATCGGGTAGTTCTGGGTTGATCGGCGCGATCCAAATTGGCAGGCTAGCTTGACTCATGATTCCCCATGAAATAGGGTCATGTCGTTTGAAGACCTAGGAGCATTTCCTCCTGGTGTTAGTGTGACAATAGACTGTAATCACAACAGACGATAATCGCAACAAGACACTGAACGTCCATCAGGGCGTCATAGACAGGTTGATGAACGGAATCTGAGTCAACCGGCATCATCAGCGATGCACCCTGGTGAGCGTCGGCTCACCTGTGGGAAGTGAGTATATGAACAGCGAGTAAGTGCCTCTAAGAAAGGGCCAAAAATCCTTAAGCCCCATCTTGTATTCCGCTCAACTAAATTCAGTCAGCGTTCATCAAATCAGCTGAACAAACCAACACACACCTTTGAGCCTTAAAAATATCAAATCATGTCTGACAGCTACAATAACGATGCCGGCGTCGACGTCAAGGACGACGAGTACGTTTCGCGCCAGGCCCGTGAGCCCATCACTGTCCAGTCCGACGACGCCAAGATCGAGGACCCCATCGACGAGAACACTGCCGATTCTGACGCGCAGCTTGGTATGTTGTCGCTCGCCGCGAATTGACCATGCGCGTGCTAACATAACCAGAACGCGACGACAAGGACGCCATCAACCCTGACAACATCATCGATGAACGCACACGCTCTGCTAAGCCCGAAGGCTCCTACCGCGAGCCCGGCGACGAGGAAGGTCTCCCTGGCCCCGAGGACGGCACATCTCAGGGCCGTGCCTAGTGCACCGATAGTCAGCAGCGTAGCCATGCACTTGTGAAGAAATACCATATTGAAATTCTTTTTAATGAATACCGTCAATCAGCCCACCATTTTCACGAGAGTTATTCTACCGGTCCGACATGCCCTCGCGTGCTGATCTTTTTGTACCTGATGACTTCGTGACCTTGCTCATCGTATTCCCTCTCCGCCACAATCTTATGCCCCCCGATGGACGGCCAAATCTTGGTCCAGCATAGCCACCAAAAGGCACCGAGAAGCAAAACGCCGACACCAACGACAGGGAAAACGTAGTACGGGTATCCATCCGGATCCGACGAGCCCGTCGGCGGGATAAAGGGCACGATGCACAAGAACGCATTGGCCAGGAGATACAAGACCGAAATGGGCAGGTACGTGTGCCACGGCGACGACCAGTTCTCCTTCTCGGTCCACTGCAGGTAAATAAGGCCGGCACAGACAAACGCGAGGACCCAGGCGCCGGGGTAGGTGTACAGATCGACGATGAAATTGTAGGCGGGCCCGGCCGGCGGCGCGACGAGCACAATGACGGTGACGATCCAGTGCAGGAACAGGGCGGCGGCGGGCGCGTTGAAGGGCCGGTTGGAGGCCCAGAAGCGGCTGAAGGGGAGAAGGCCCTCCTTGGCAAACTCCTGGTTGAGACGGGCGTGGGCAAAGCTGACGGCGAGGACGTTGCCGAGGTTGGAGATGCAGACAAATACCGGCAGGACGCGCGTGCCCGCGTTGTCACCAAACATGTTCCGGAAGTAAACGCCAGCAACAAGGGCTTCAGACGTCGCGAGCTGGCCCTTGGGAATGGCGGCAAAGTAAGCAATGTTCGCGAGGACGTAGAGAATCGTCACGCCGACGACGGCGAGGGGTGCCGCAATGGACAGCGTCCGCTTGGGGTCTTTCAGCTCGCCGACGACGTAGTTGGCGTTCTCCCATCCCTTGTAGCTGTACACGACGCGCAGCAGCGCGGTCGCGTAGCCGTAGGCACCGCCGTTGCCGTATCCGTCTCCTTCTTCGATGCGGAACGCGTTGCTGAAATTGTCGGGATCAGGGACGCGGCGGTGGCCAGCCAGAGCGGCAAAGCCCGAGAAGACAATGAACAGCAGGATGACGACTTTGAAGACGCCGAGGACGTTGATGAGGCGCAGTCCCCATTTGGGCGCGACGGCGTGAAGAAAGGTCGCAAAGGTCGCGCAGGCGACGGCGATGCCTCGAGCTGCCCAGCCATCGGGACTTTCGCTGCCGGAAGCGAAGAGGACGTATCGACCGAAGGCGAGGGAATTTCCAGACGAGAAGCCAAGCAGGATCATCTGCGAGGCAAGAACACACGTCGCAAGGTATTTAGGGTGACCTGGTGAGGGTAAGCGACCAAGTTTTGCCTCAGCGACGGGGGTAGGCAGAGTCACTGACGGTACACTCGCTCGAGATAGTTCTTTTCGCCTCCAGATCGGGGGATCGCGAGACCGAATTCGAGGAACACACTAATACCGCACATTGTGAGGATTCCGCCAATGACCCAGAGCATGAGACTGATGCCAACAGAGCCGGTCGCCGCGAAGACGCCAGAGGGGGTTGAAAATACTTGGGACAGGTAAGCTCGAGATCACGGAGCGACGTGCCGATTGAACAACATACTGCCGGTACCGATCATCTTGTTCAAGATGAGGAAGACAGCGCCTGTGATACCAATCTTGCGATCCTCAGTGTAGGCATAGACTTCACGGTGTCTGGTGCTGCCATCGCTCTCGTCCGAGTGGTAGGCGGGCGGACCAGGCTCCAGCCCCGACGGCTCGGGGGTGGTTTTCTTGTCGGCCATGGCTGGTCGGGGTTGTCGACTCGAAGGGGAAGGGATACGATGGTGGTGATGGGTGAGGCGGAGAGAGGGGGACCTGAGCGCAGAATCACCTCGTGAGACCCGTGTGGGCAGGCGCGACAGCTACTTGAGCTGTGCGGATAACAATGCTCGCGGGAAAGAGGAGCAGATCAGGTCATTTCCGACCAGCCGACGGCGCAACGGTCATCATATATACTCGGACACGAATGTGAGCTCCTAGGCACGCCATCCTTGTGCCACGTTGCGCAAGATTAAGACTTGGGGGCTTGCCGTCCTCAGGGTTCGAGAAAAACGGCCAAGAGCCACCCGCTATGCAGCGGCAGAACCTGGGCCAAAGCCGTCAGCAGTCAGCAGCCCGTGAAGGAAGAAGCGTGAGTGGTGAGCAGTCGTTGCTCCGGCTCAGGTTGGGGCGCGAGAACCAGGATCAAGGTGGTGTTTCTGATGTCATCCCTGCTCGACGCGGAGAGAGTCATGCGTCGAAGGATCAGCCGGGCCTATCAAAGAGCTTCCTGAAAGGGCAGGTCAATACAGTTCCAATGCTGGACATGTTTTTTCTTCGCGGGGGCCCAGGCAGACTCCGACATGGCTCGTTGTTGATGGGCTGTGTTTGGTAGCAAGAATGGGTGGAATTAGGCGGGCATCAATCTGAGGTGCGTAGGTTCGGGAGGAGGACCCGCCAAGCCGCTAGCTTGTACCCCAGCCAGTGATATGCACGATGAAGTATTAGCGTCCTCGCCGCTTTAGAGATGAACTTGCCTTGTCAGGGCTCAGCCACACAGGCCATACAGGCTACTTGACTCGATTCTGCCATGGAATACCAGGGCTAGTGTCAAGGAGACCACGTCTTTTCGCATCGATGTCCGTCAACAGCAAACACAGAGGTTGTGGGGGTATCCTTCTCTAGGCCAAGATGGAAAAAAAAACTGAAACCAGGCAAACCAAACTTGCGGTAGAACAACAAGCTGTGGCCATCAGCAATTTGGCCAAGGGTCTTGGTGGGCGGTTTGGGGGTAGGTATAGGCTGTGTTTGGGAGCATGAGCATTGGTTTCCCTCTTGGACAGACAGATCTTCCTCGATCATGCCAGCTTGTCGCCTCGCCGGAAAATCAGGACTCACAAATTCAACCTGTCTTGAGTCGCAGAGCAACTGAATTAAAGCACATACGACCATACCTACTGGAGAACTCGGGATCCCGTCCGCTCTCCCATAGATAAGCCAGTAAGGGTCGGACTAGTAGTTGGGTGGGTGACCACCAGCGAATCCCTGATGTTGTATGTTTTTGTTTTTGCCCCGTTGATCGTTCATATCCTGATCATTGTACCATTTCCATCCAGGTTTGTTGTGTCTATGTACATGCCAATCTACCAATGGACGGGTCCATTTAACTTCATAATCACAGTACTCTCCCTCTCTAGTCTGTGGATAGATGCGATCCTTTCACGATCTTGGGACGGACAGTCTTGGTGGTCTTCGGAGTGGTGGAGTCGTGAGTTGTGAAGTGAAGGCAACAGACGACCTAAAATTTGTTGTGCAGCTGAGCCACATGCACTGAATGCCCTACAAGCAGTATTAAAGCAGCAAGGCCTGTTCCTGCCACCTCCCGTATCCGTCGTTCTTGGTGCCCATCTCAGTCGATTGCGTGCTCACATCCCGGCGATCGACCCCGTTGCCATTGGATTGTTGCTGCGGGGTGCCCACCAGGGTCAGATTGTGGCGCGCACATCGCTGGTCAGCCACGGATCGAGTAGGCGGTCGCTGCCGGCACTGGAAGCTTAATGTCCGATGCCAACACGGCTGCGGCGTATTTGCTGCCCGGGGTAGGTGCGCTAACCACAACAACGGTGGATCTTTCCACAGAAGAAGCAGTAGGAAGCATCTCCATCAGCCTCAATCTCAACGCTTGCTTGCCTCCCCCCAACCACTCTTCGACTGTCTCCGACCATCCTCATCTCATGACCCCCCCGTATCGCTCTTCTTCTTTCTCACCCATATCTCCTCCACCGGATCCCCTTTGCCCTTGATACATATCCATTCGCCAATCCCATGCTTCTCAGACGCTGTCCTGACGCCACGACCACCCCCACCAATAATGAGGTTGCCTGGTCGATACGTGGGATCCATCTCGAGCCTCCGAATCACGCTTCCGTGCACACGTACATTCTCTGGGATGTCGCGCACCTCTCCGCGGGGCAGCGGCCATCGGATCGGCTTCCATGACCCGTCGGGCCGCAGGTCAAGTCGCCGGAAGGGCATCCATTCCATGAACCGCCAACCACAGACTGAAAGGCGCGGTACGCCCCGCCCGAACCGCAGCGAGTCGTGAAGGTCGGACAAGTGGGCATCTCGAAGCATCTCCTCGAACTTGGACCTCGCATCGCTCGGCGGAGCTGGCTCGTCCTGTACATCTTGCTCGAGAACATTCGGCGAAGAAACACCCGGAGACGGCGCATCAATGTGGATCTCGGGAATGTCCAGGTGCGCCGCCTCGCACTCTCCCTCGTGATCATCGGCACACTCGATGCATCCGATCTCTTCAAGCTGCCGTACATCCAGGCTCAAACCAGCCCGCATCGCCTCCCTGACCATCCACACGAGGGGCACGTGGCTGGAGCTCTTCTGACCTGGTATTACATCCCAGCCACCGCCAATGTCAGCGTGCCCGCCCGCAAACCAGACTTCATCAATGTCTTGCTCATCGTCGTCCGAATCGTAGCCAGCGTCGGGCACGGGCGCCCGGGAGGCCAATGATGTATTGTCGCTCATGCCACGGCTTGTAGCGCGCGACCTCGACCTAGAGCGGTTCCGGTACCGCACCGGGTGATCCGCGTCATCGGGCAGGAGCTCGTTTGGCGCATCTCGGCCTCGACCGGCACTGCCTGGGATATCGTTGGGATCGAGCGCAACGCGCTTTCCCGGCCGGTATTTCTCCTGAAACTCGTGCAGCTTATCGTTGAGTGGGTTCTTCTCCATCAGCGAGTGGCCCAAGGCGTCCTTTTTCGGCTTTTTGCATTTCTTCTTTTCTTGGTAGATGAGGTCCTGTCTGAACTTGGCGCGTCGCTCGTCGATGCTGACAGCATGTCGGATTACCTTGGCTGAGCTCCGAGCCGTGTACGGAAACTTGTCGCGCTGCATCCACGCCGTCTCGAAACGCGGCACGCTGTTGACACAATCAAAAAGCCCAAGGAACCGGATCCGCCGAATCGGCCGCGAAAATGTTTCTCGGAACCCCTTCAGAAACTTGTACATCTTTTCCTTGTCCTCTTTGCCTTCCGGCGTCGAGTTGGCCCGTCGACATTGCCACTGCGAAAAGGCGTTCCACGCAAAGATGACCATCTCCTCGTTGCCGTGCGCAAGGAGACCGACGTAGTCGAGCATTTCTGCCAGGAACCTTGCTACATACGCCCCACGCGAGAAACCGAACATGTAAATCTCGTCCCCGGGCGAGTAGTAGCGCATGAGGAATCGGTAGCCACCAACCACGTGCTGGTCGAAGGACGACCCAATGGCCGAGTCCTTGGCCATCTGGTACCAAGAGCTAGCCCTCGACCGAAGGCCTGTGTGGGAGATGTTCTCCGAGACCACATAGGTTCCAATGCCAGCTGAAACTCATGTCAGCAACAGGGCCTGAATACCCGCGACGCATCATTCCGTCACAACCACAACGTCGCTTCCTCCCGTGCGTCAACTTACGTTGGTAGTATTGGTCTACATTCGCATTAGCCATCGTGGTCAGGCACACGGACAACGGGGTCATGAATCTTACACTGGTCATCCGATGAACTGTCGAGCATCCGGAAAATTTTCAAAATGTTGCTATCGCTTTCATCGCCGTGGAACTTGTTGCCCGTCCCGTCGAAGCACAGGACCAGTTTCCTGGTCCTGTGCCAATTATCGACATTCTGGCTGGCGTTGGTGGGATTCGTCGGATCCATGGCCACGTTTGAACTCTTGGCTTGCGTACCAGCTTGGCCGAGAACATGCGCCATGCTCAGGGATGGATTGTGGGAGGACTGACGCTTTACAACTTTCGTAGCGAGCAGGCTTATCTGCCGAAAGCTATATCCCTCGCTTCCGCAGGTAGCGCCAGCTCTCAGTCGGCACGGCGGGCTTCCGCTCTTTGATATACCAGGGTTGTCGACCAGGACGCATGCTCCCCCAGAGACCATGCTGCGGGCGACGGGCCTCGCGTACCAGGGACATCTGACCCCACCGCTGGCTGACATTACGATACACCGGAACTGATCTGCGCGTGTGGCTGGCTGAGCTAGACACGATCTCGGCCCTCCCATGGACAGCACCGAGCCTTCACATCATTGGCAGGGACCTCTTTTCGTCAAGCATCACAGACATTTGACGTTGCCCTATTGCGCGGTATCCCAGTGCCCATCCCTGTACCCGATGGGCGCGAGGCGTTTTCCGTTGACTCTGGGAATGCAGCAACGGCGCGTGTGCTACAGCGTGCGAGAAAGGTGCCATGCCACGAGAGCCAGTCGCGTGAGACAATACCCATCGACAACATGGACCCAACTCGCATTGATTGCCTGTAATTCGACTGACAACTCCAAATATGAACCCTGACAGGGCGAGCGGCACCCCTCTGGAGCACATCGTCCGTGCGTGATCGATGCTTGCCGGCGGGCCCCTACAGGGGAAAAGCAATATGGTCTCACATGTCCCAGTCCCCGTCACGTTAGTCTCAATAGACATTGCCCTTGGGTTTCACAGTGCTTTTATTGGCTCAACGTGGCATACGGATGCGTCGACGAGCAGCATATCAAGCGAAAGCAGAAGCATGCATGGCCGTCGGCCTGTCGCTGCGGAAGCTCCGATGAGCACAGCGTTTGCACATCACATTTGCACTTCACATCCCCAAAAGCTTGTGATCACGCCGACCCATCAGTTTTGTCGTAACGCGTCTCGCATTTGTCGAGCTTCAAGAATTCATCGGGTCCCGTTGTCAATTTGGTTCTTGCATAGCATAAGCGATACTGTTCGGACGAAGGCTCGAGATACAGACCCCCACGACGCTCAATATGTGGCTAACGTCACTAGATTTACGGGCTTGCAGAAGCCCCTCCTAGCCGTCCAGGTGCGAACGTCCTGATCTACCAAGATCACCAAGGATCGCCCGGATCAGAGAAGCATCCCAGCGCTCCAAAGCTAGCCTGGGCACACTGATCAAGCATCGTTTTCCAGTCATTTACGTGCCACGCAAGCCACCATCACACGCAGCTGGTCGAAATGAGCAACTGCCGCTCGTGAGCTGAAGCATAGCTGCATGGAGAGTTGAGGCGGGCCGCGCCGGAGCTCCAATAGCGTCTCCGTCTAGGCTGGTCGACGACAGCCAATCGAGACAGGCGCGAGGAAGATCTGTGTCTTCGGCTATGTGCCAAGCGGCCAGCCGTCAGTTCAGAGGTCAAGCGCAAATTGCGCAAACCGGGTAGCACCCTTCACGTAGAAGATATGTTTTACAAAGATGGCACTTTCTATTGGTCAACAGTCGGTCAAGTGTGTCCCTCGAGGGTGGGACGGAGCAAAAAGCATGGGGGACTCTAGATGTCTCAGTCAGCTCGGCTCCCTTCTCCCAGGTTGAGGGGTGCCAAGTACTGTGTACACAGCAGGTAGAGTGGTTCTCGAGATCATGTCTTGTGCATGGGCACCGATCGTTTTGGTATATATGGCCGGGCATAGGTGGCCGTGGTTGCTTGGAACCTTCGTCCCTTGTCCTCAGAGACTGAAGCGTACGGACATCGGTGCCGTACTTCGGAAGTCATTACACCTCCTTCCATCGCAAGCGAACACCTGTCATAATCAGCAAGGGCCTCCCACGTCGTGAACTTGAAAGTAAAGAACGCTGTTAGAGACAGTCAAGGTATGTCATGGCGTGACGGAAATGTCCCCAAACCTAACAAATGGATAGCCTCTCCAGCGCACGGTCTCGCCATGAAGAAAGATTCAGACGCGTCGCACGCTTCGAGCGGTTCGTCTACGCAGCCCGGACGCATAGACCCTGCTGTCAATGGCAATGTCCGCAATGCCGAGACGAAGGCCAAGCCAATTGGTGACGATGTCTGTGGCGGTCACGACGAGAAGAGTGGCAAGCTCGCTCAGTTCATGAAGTTAAGGAAAGCTTCCAAGCGACCGCTACCCAAAGATCACGGCGATGGTTCCTATGCTGTCGTCCCTGCACGCCCAGGTGTTGTCCAGAACCTCAAGGTTCTTCGGAAGCGAGGTACAGCGTATGGTTTCTAGGACCTTGCGCATCTGCTAATGTCGACATAGACATTCAAACACTAGCAACGATGATCAAGGGTAAGCTCAAGGGCGAGAAAATCAAAGATGACAAAACCATGATCATGGAGTATGTCATTCAAATGGTCGCAAAGTTACCACACAACTCCAGCCTCCGCGAGAAGCTCACGAACACGCTCATCGAGGAGCTGTGGGACGCACTCGACCACCCGCCACTGCTGTTCGTCGGAGATGACTGGAAGTATCGCCGAGCAGACGGTTCGCACAACGTAGGTTCACCCACGCCTCCAAGTCTCGGCCAGACTGCTGAAGCATGAACAGAACCCGCTCTACCCTTGGCTGGGAGCTGCCGGGCAGACATATGCGCGATCTGTTGCGCCCAAGAAGCCAACCCTTGCGGCCCTGCCTGACCCTGGGCTAATTTTTGATTCCATCTTTGCTCGTAATGAGTATACAAAGCACTCGAACAATGTGTCCTCGATTCTCTGGAACTGGGCAACCATCATCATTCACGGTACGTCTACTTAGGCGACGCCCGGCACTGAATCAACTGACACCATGGAGACCTTTTTTGGACCGATTTCCGTGACATTAACAAGTCCAAAACCTCGTCCTATCTTGATCTCTCGCCCCTTTACGGCAGCAATCAAGACATGCAGGACACGATCCGCACCTTCAAGGACGGTAAGCTCAAAGCTGATAGTTTTGCCGACAAGCGCCTCCTCGGCATGCCCCCTGCCGTCAGCGTACTCCTCATCATGTTCAACCGCTTCCATAACCATGTTGCCGAGAATTTGGCAGCTATCAACGAGGGTGGTCGATTCACGCCGCCGTCTCCTTTCCTCGAAGGCGAAGCGGCAGAGGCGGCGTCGAAGAAGTATGACAACGATCTCTTCCAGACGGCCAGACTCGTCACGTCAGGACTGTACATCAACATCACGCTTGTGGACTATGTCCGCAATATTGTCAACTTGAACCGCACTAACACTACTTGGACGCTCGACCCGAGGCAGGAGTCTGGCATGCAAGTTGACACGGCTGAGGGAGCTGAGTCGGGGACTGGCAATATGGTCTCGGCCGAGTTCAACCTCTGCTACCGATGGCACTCGTGCATCTCAGATAAGGATGACAAGTGGATTCAGCAGTTCTATGGCGAGATTCTCGGCGGCCACCAGGGGGAGTTATCGCCCGCCGAGATGGGCAGGATCTTCATGCAATACGAGCGTACGTCTTTCCCCAGTACCATGGATTCCAAAGTTAACCTGACCAGGCTCCATCCCGGATGACCCTATTGAGAGGACTTTTGGCGGATACAAGAGGGGCGAGAACGGCAAGTTCAGTGACGACGATCTCGTCGATTGCGTCAGCGCGTCGGTCGAAGATCCTGCCGGTTCGTTCGGCGCACGTAATGTGCCCAAGGTTATGCGGCCAGTCGAAATTCTAGGCATGCTACAAGCCAGAAAGTGGAACGTCGCCGGCGTAAGCTTTTCCCACGCCCTTACATTTTGTCCCCTCACTAATGCCAGCAGCTCAATGAGTTCCGCAAGCACTTCGGCCTCAAGCCGTACGATAAGTTTGAAGATATCAACTCGGACCCCAAGGTTTCTGAGGCACTGCGCAACCTGTACCAGAAACCGGATAACGTCGAGCTGTACCCCGGTATCGTTGCCGAGGAGGCCAAGTCGCCCATGGTGCCGGGTGTTGGTATCGCCCCCACGTACACCATCTCCCGTGTCGTGCTTTCAGACGCCGTCTGCCTCGTCCGCGGTGATAGACATTACACCACTGATTACAACCCGCGTTATCTGACCAACTGGGGTTTCAATGAGGCCAACTACGACCTCAAGATAAATCACGGCTGCGTGTTTTACAAGCTGTTCATCCGCGCATTCCCGAACCACTTCAAGCACAACTCCGTCTACGCTCACTATCCTATGGTCATCCCCTCAGAGAATCACAAGATTCTGACGGACCTGGGCCGCGTCGACCTGTTCAACTTTGACCGGCCTGCATTCACGCCACTGCGCGTCAACGTTACCTCGTACGGCGGAGCCCAGCACGTGCTGGAGAACAAGGCTGCGTACCGCGTCACATGGCACGAAGGTCTGGGAGCTCAGATGGACGAGGGCGGCCACAAGTTCATGCTCGCTGGCGACACCGACTTCCACGCCGGTCAGAAGCAGTGCATGGCGAGCCAACTGTACAAAACCGACTGGCACGCCGCCGTGCGTAAGTTCTACGCCGACATCACGGAGCAGCTTCTCCAAGAGAAGTCCTATACCCTCGGAAACACCCGCCGGCGTCACGTCGACCTCATCCGTGACGTTGGTAACATCACGCACGTCCACTTTGCGTCGCGCGTCTTCAACTTGCCCCTCAAGACGGCTGCCAACCCCAAGGGCGTCTTCTCGGAGCAGGAGCTCTACCAGCTGCTGGCGGTCATCTTTGTCGGCATCTTCTTCGATTTGGACCCCGTCAAGTCGTTCCCGCTGCGACAGGCTGCGCGCGAGGCGTCGCAGACGCTCGGAAAGGTGATTGAGACGAATGTCAAGTTGGCAACGACGCTCGGCATCCGCGGCCTCTTCACAGGCAAGGCGGACAAGAACGACCCGCTTGCCGCGTACGGCACGAACCTCATCAAGGGACTCAAATTATCTGGTCTCAACAACTATGATATTGCGTGGAGCCAGATCCTCCCTACAGCGGGCGCCATGGTGCCCAACCAAGCACAAGTTGTAAGTTCCCTTGATGGCATGGAATTTCCTTTCCGTGGGACGTGGTACTAACATGCTCCAGTTTGCTCAGGCGGTTGACTACTATCTATCGCCTGCCGGTGCCGCGCATATCCCTCAGATCCACGTCATCGCCAAGCAGCCGCCCAACAAGGACAACGACGCTCTCCTTCTCGGCTACGCCATGGAAGGTATCCGTCTCGCTGGCACTTTCGGCGCCTACCGCGAGGCCGCAGCCGACGACACGATTCTTGAGGATGATGGACGCCGCGTCGAGGTCAAGAAGGGCGACCGTGTCTTTGTCAGCTTTGTTGGCGCGGCGCGCGACGCTGCCCACTTCCCGAACCCGGAGGTCGCGGACCCCCGCCGTCCGCTGGGGGCGTACATTCACTACGGCCTCGGGCCACACGCGTGCCTCGGCCGCGAGGCGAGCCAGGTCGCGCTCACGGAGATGTTCAGGGGTCTCTTCCGCAGACGGAACGTCAGGAGGGAGCCGGGCCCGCAGGGCGAGCTCAAGAAGGTGCCGAGACCCGGTGGGTTCTTCGTCTACCTGAGGGAGGACTGGGGTGGCGTGTGGCCGTTCCCGTGCTCCATGAAGGTCATGTGGGACGAGGACGAAGTCGCCAACGGGGCCACGAACGGGACCACGAACGGGGCCACGAATGGTCAAGAGGGGTCCGCCTACGAGTCGAAGGACAAGGCGACGGCGTAGGGGTGGTATAGAAGGGGCGGTCGCTGGAGAGCAAATTGTATGTCTGTCGTATGATATCCTGGAAAATTGACACTTGGTGCCGCGTTCAAAATGCGACGTTCTTGGTGTTCTTGTCTGGGTGACTGGTTGATTTGTCTGCTAGTTATTCTGCCACGTTTGTGCATGCCTGGTCTGTCCAATTTTGTCCCCTTGATTAGGTCCCCTCGACTCAAAATAGGCTAGAATCGTCACATTTGATACCTTGACGTCAACGGCGGAGACGTCTTCTGGCCGAGGATGGACGCTTGTCGAAGATCAACGCATAGTCTGGAGGGCGGTGGATCTAGTCGATTACGATCTTCAAAGGTGGAAACCTCACGTTCATCATTATCAAACTCGAATGAGTATCGAGACTGCGTGGCTGGATTTTGCAGGCGTTCTGCCTCATCGTATTTGAGGAGAATGTCTGATATGAGTGTGGTGGACTGTGCATCGGTATTCCCTGACTGCTATTTTCTCCTGAAGACACATCTGCTTTCGCTACCACCTGCGATGGGTGGTTACTTTGTATGGAACAGACAGCTGTCGGTGGAATCGAAACACAGACAATATACCGGGCAAGAACTGGACAGGCCAGTGTATTCTAACGAGGCAATTTCTTACAAGCACGCAGAAGCCCTGGGAAGTTGCTCGTCGTTCGAAAAAAAGAATGGCTGCGGGTGGAATCGAACCACCGACCTCCCGGGGAAGGCAGAATGATCTAGGTTCTAGGTCTGCGAAAGCGGAATTTTTCTAGGGAGAAGAAACCCGGGCGCTCTACCACTGAGCTACGCAACCTTGTTGGGGGAGCTCCAGACACAGTTTGTTCATGGAGGAATCGGAAGGTCGCAGCAGATCGGCGGAGAGGCCATCAGGGTGAATGGGTGACTGGTTGAGCCCATGAGGGTGCGGTTCGTTCTTGAATGTTCTAGCAATAGAGACCAAAACCACAACTGAAAAGAGACGAAAAGGGGGAAAGGAAACGCTGCGTCCCATCATGCCTTGTACACAAAATCCTCGAGCTCCTTGTAGGCCGTCTCGAGGTCCTCGTTGATGATGACCTTGTCGTGGACGCCCGTCTCGGCGTAGGCCAGCTCAACCTTGGCCTGGGTCAGGCGCTTCTGGATGCTCGCCTCGGACTCGGTGCCGCGGCCGCGCAGGCGGCGCTCGAGCTCGTCGGCCGAGGGGGGCGCGACGAAGACGTAGCGGGCGTCGATGTCGCTCTTCTGGACCTGCTTGACGCCCTCCATCTCAATGTCGAGCACGACGACCTTGCCCTTGGCCGTCTGGTCGGCAATGGTCTTCTTCGAGGTGCCGTAGAGGTTGTCGCCGAACTGGGCGCTGCAGAGACAGGTTAGGTTTGAGACGAGCAGGGGGGGCACGGAGACGGAGGGGAACGCACTGCTCAACGAAGCCGTCGTGGGCGACCAGGTCACGGAAGGCGTCCTTCGTGACGTAGTGGTAGTCGACGCCGTCCTGCTCGCCGGCGCGGGGTCCGCGGGTCGTGTGCGAGACAGACAGGGTGAAGGTGTCGGGGTGACGCTGGAAGAGGAGCTTGAAGAGGGTGCCCTTGCCGACGCCCGAGGGGCCGGAGATGACGAGGGGCCGTCTGTCGGTAGGGAGTTCGGAAGCCATGGTGCTGCTAGGGAGAGCGAGCCGGCGACGGGAGGCGCCGTGACGAGGGACGGGAGGTCGGATTGAGGGTCGAGGGAGGGCCGAGGTGACGCATCGCAGCATCCTAACAGAGGGAGGGGTCGGACGCCAGGTTGACGCTGGGGAGTAGGATTTCTGTCGTGGGGGCTTGCCCAATGTGAAGATCCACTGCCTAGCGTCGCGGGGCACATCGACGGCAGGCGTCACTGAGGACACTGAGGGAAGGTGGGGTTGTTCGGCGGAACATCGGTCAGTAGACTGGTGCCTGCCCTCTGTGTGTGTGTCTCTCTCTCTCTCTCTCTCTCTCTCAGGGGCAGGCACCATCTATGCTGACTCATCCATCGGTGCCTGGCCTCCTCTCTCTCTCTCTCTCTCTCTCTCTCTCCACAAGGCAGGCAATCCCCCCCCACCACCAAAATACGAAGACTCAGCCTCTGCCCATCGCCACGCCAGAGCCAAAAATACTTCTCCCCACGCGCATGGATACTCGGCACCGCTACGAATCGTCGGAAACACCATCGACACGCCATCATCTACTAACCTGCCCGCTCACGCTCACCTGAAGTCCTCATACCACTGCAAACCGTTTTCTGCTGCGCCTCTCCTCTCGTGTCATTTCCGCTGCCGCGTGCTGACGCGGGCTGACGGCACCGCATCGTCTTTGATGATACTAAGACCAGGGGCCCCCAATCCCCCCCCCCCCCCCTCGCCTGTACCTCCCCGACCGGGACTGTTTCCAGCCCACCCCTGGCTGCGCCGCTCGTCCTTTTGCCATGGATTCTTTTGTCATGGATCAATCGAGTCGAAGCACTCGGACCAGTGTCGGAGGCGGATCATCGGATCGACAAGTGGCCCGCATGGCGTCCGCTGCCACAGTCCATCAATCCATCCATCGCCAAGACAATGACTAGTGTGGGAAGAAGGAAGGAAAATACGATCTTCTCTAGTACATGGTAGATTCTTCCATGGCCATGACGAAAGAAACAAGAAGCACCCCAAGCTTGACACTCTGCGCTCGCACTCGCTCTCGCGCTCTGGTCGCCAAGCAACCGTCACTGCAGAGAATGGGCATGAGGAATTTCGGCCGTCACACGTAGGATGCAAGAAAATGTCTGACCCGACCAACCCATTGAACGAGTCGACCAACCAGCGCCGTCCATGCCATCCAAGGTGGTACCCCGAGGGATCGCGCTGCCAGGGGACGCCAGGGCAGCAGGCTACTTCGGGACTCGGCCAAGCGCTCGATCTTGTTGGTCGCCACCTCAGACACTCGTGTCAAGCGGCGGGGTGTATGCGCGTCCCAAGGGGGGGCGTTTGCTGGTTTCTGGTTTGGGGTGTCCGACGCAGAGCTGCGCCGCTGGTCAACAGTTGGTTTCCCCTTGTGGGAACGTCTGGACACCCTAAACAGCGAACGCCGTGCGTGTGAAGGCACAGTTCCCGTGTTTATCATGAGACTTTCCCCCCGGTCCTCCCTGCCCACCCCCTCCCTCCCTCTATCACTTCAATCATTCCTCCTCCTTGAGCACGGCGACGAATACGACGATAGTGACGGCGCTCCGATCGCTGCTGCGTACTCCCTTCTTCTCCATTTAGTCCCTCACTCGCTTGGGGCCTACCATTTACCTATCGACCCTCGCTTTCCCGGTTTCCATTCTACGTACGGTTCCGCGTCCTGAATTAAGAGCAACAGCCTGGGCCTCCCACTTGGTACCTACATTTTGTGACCACCCATTCTATTCAGCAGCATATTTTTTTTTATCGACAAAGAAAAGCAGTACGAATCATCATGAAGACTACGGCTGTCGCATGCGCCCTGGCGGGTCTCGCCATTGGCTCTGCTTCTGCTGAGGGCCCGACCCTGACCGAGCGTCAGGCTCCTCACCGCGCCCGCGCCGTCCCCGTTGTCACGGCCTCCGGTAACGGTATGCTAGACGTTCTTCCTTCCTCTTTCGCATGACTGCAGACTCGTCCAGCGACATGGCAATGCGCTCCGGCAACACAGGCTAACCCGCGCCAGCTTTCTGGGCCAACGGCGAGCGCTTCATCATTCGCGGCATTGACTACCAGCCCGGTAGCTCCGGCAAGAACGATGATCCCATCGCCAACGTTGACACGTGCAAGCGCGACATCACCGAGTTCAAGCGCCTCGGCGTCAACGCTGTCCGCATCTACAGTCTGGACAACTCGGCGAACCACGATGAGTGCATGGGCCTGCTCGCCGATGCCGGCATCTACCTGATGGCCGATCTCAACAGCCCCAAGTACTCCATCAACCGTGATGACCCCGAGCCCAGCTACAACGCCGCGTACCTGCAGTCCGTCTTTGCTACCGTCGAGGAGTTCGCCAAGTACGACAACACGCTTCTCTTCTTCTCCGGCAACGAGGTCATCTACACGCTCAACACGACCACCTCGGCTGAGTACGTCAAGGCGACCACGAGGGATGTCAAGAACTACATGCGGGCCCGTGGTCTGCGCCAGATCCCCGTCGGCTACTCGGCCGCCGACATCTCAGCCAACATCTGGCAGGCCGCCGACTACTTCAACTGCGGCAGCGATGACGCCCGTAGCGATTTCTGGGCTTTCAACGACTACTCTTGGTGCAACACGGACTTTGTGACTTCGGGCTGGAACCAGAAGGTCCAGAACTTCACCGATTACGGCATCCCCGTCTTGTAAGTGATCTCGCTTGACCCCTGTGAGGGTTGTCGGTGGCATCAGTGCTAACCTTGCGTAGCCTGTCCGAGTACGGCTGCAACACCAACGGTGAGCGCAAGTTCAACGAGATCGAGTCCCTGATGCACTCCAACATGACGGGCGTCTACTCCGGCGGCCTCATGTTTGAGTACACCATGGAGGAGAACAACTTTGGCATCATCGAGGTCAAGGACGGCAAGGTCGAGGAGCTTCCCGAATTCGCCAACTTTGCCTCAGCGCTCAGCAAGTGGCCCATGCCCACGGCGGCCACGGCTCTGCACTCGACGACCCACGGCGTCGCCTGCCCGACATCCGCTTCCCTGTGGGAGGTCAACGAGAGCTTGCTGCCCAAGATGCCCCAAGCGGCCGAAAAGGTACGTCCAGAGCAATCATTCATGACGCATTCGCTGACTCGTTTTTCCACAGTACATGGATGACGGTGCTGGCACGGGTCCCGGCCTCGACGGCGATGGCTCTCAATGGAATGCCAACAGCGGCACCGCCACGACGTCGGTCGCCAGCGGTGCCCCCTCTCCCACCGGCCAGGGTTCCAGCAGCGGCGGCGGCAGCGGCAACAACGGCGGCAGCGGCAACGGCGACAGCGCGGCCGCCGGCCTCGCTTCCCACGGCATGCTGTGTGTCAGCTTTGCCGCCGCCGTGGCCACTGTCATGGGTACCATGTTCCTCTGAGACGGATTGGCGTCGTGTCGTTGAGTGTAAGAGGAGCGCGGTGCGACGGGAGGTTTCATTCGGATTGTTTTCGCAGACGGCGGCCCCATTGTGTTAGCTGGGATGCAGCATTGTTAATAGGGATGCTTTGGAAAAGGTTCACTTCTGGCGTCATAAAGTATACTGCCTGTTCTACGTTCATAGGTTCAATACTTATCGTCTCGCTCGTACCAGAGGTCAAGTGTGCACTCTGCATTTGAAGAGGAGAATCGATGGACGTGGCACCCCGACATCGCAGACTGAGTCACCGTGAGAGGCGCTCAACCCCGGGAATAGCCCTGACTCGTGCAGCCGACGACAACCGGCGCTCAATTCCGCACTCGACCTTGGCCTCCGCCATGCGCCCTTCCGGGCTCGGCATGTGTGTGTGCACACGGCCGCCCTCATCGCCGTCCGACTATATAACGGACGCCATGTTCGGAACAGCATTGCAGCAGCATCGCTAGAAAGAAAAGCATGTACCGCCTCACCCCGCGAGCACTCGCCCCCTCCTCTCTCCGTCTCACAACGAGAACCCACGCAACGCGACCCATCCACATCTCCGCAACCCGTCTCCGTTACCAGCCCGTCCGCGCAAGCAGCATCAGCACCAGCACCAGCACCCACAGCAACAGCAACATGGCGACGGCAGCGGCCCCCTCCCCCGCCGCCCCGAGCCTCCCCTACGACAACAAGATCTTCACGTCGGCGTTCAACACGGCCAACGGCGAGGTCTCGTCGGCGACGCGCTTCCACTACCGCCAGGAGGGCAAGATCGTGTGGGCCGAGTACGGCGGCGGGTCCATCGTCAAGGGGTTCCTCATCGCGACGGTGGCGGACGACGAGAGCCTCGACATGCGGTACGAGCACGTCAATGACAGCGGGGCGCTCATGACGGGGCGGTGCCGCAGCGTGCCGGAGCGGTTGGCGGATGGGAGGCTGCGGATGCACGAGACGTGGAGGTGGACATCGGGGGATGGGACGGCGGGGGAGAGCGTTGTGGAGGAGGTGAGGGAGTGATCCGTGGTGCAGAGGGCTCAACTCTTGTGGGTACCGGGGAGGCCTTGTTGCGAAGTCGACTTTTCTTTTTTTTTTTTCCAAGGGCAAGAGGCGAAAGGTTCGGAGGCACTTGGAGACTACTTTTGATTTGGATGGAGAGGGAATCAACTGGCTCTGGATTCGTATTGCGGACCTTACACTCTTGCTCGGTGACTGACCCGAGGCCCCGGTCGAAGCTCCGCTCCGGCGTCGGCCCCACAACTCTAGGAACTTCTGGCGCCATCAGGCCATCTGTGCACTCTGACTACCACCACATCGACAGCCGCCCACAAGGCACTGGCATAAAGTCGTACGCTGAGCCCGAGGACGAGCGCGCTCCATCATGTCGTCGGCCCAATCGGCTCTGCGCTACGTGGCTGCCGCCAAGACGTCGTCCCTCGGCACCCTCTACCTCCACTGCTACGTCAAGCCCGGCGCAGCAAAGGCCCGTGAGGGCGTCACAGGGCTTACGGAGGACGCCATCGAGATATGCGTTGCAGCCCAGCCGCGAGAGGAGCAGGCCAACAAGGCTGTGCTGCGGCTGCTCAGCGAGGCAAGTCCATCTGAAGTCGCTCGGTCGAGAGCTTCCAGGCACTTGACGCAACGTCTGACACGAGATAGATACTCAAGTTTCCAAGGTCAGACTTTCAGATTATCCAGGGTTCGAACAGCCGACACAAGTCTGTTGCTCTGAGAGGCATGGCGGGTGGAGAGGACGGGGTCTGCAGAGTGCTGGACATCCTGCGCCGAGAGGCCGCCGGCTGATGCATGCTGCCGAGACTTGCTGTGCGAGCACTCATTCACTTGTCAGCTTCAACATTTGGGGGTGCCTGTGGCGCGCGGGGGGCTCTAGGTGACTGAAGCCAGGAGAGAAGGCGCAGGCGCCGCACGAAAGCTGGCCGCTGAAGAATCGCCTGCGTATATGAAGAAAACACTTGCTGCCCTGACCCACGCTCCTTTGGCCGCAACCGCATTGTACACAACGTGTTGCTCATCGGCACGATACTTCATTGCAATATGCATCTTTTCGACACGACGATCTTGGAGCTGAAGACGTTTGTTGGCGACATTCCTCTCTGCGCCATACTGTCCCACACCTGGGATCATGACGAGTTTCTTGTTGAGCACCTCCGAGCAGGCACACTTCATGCCCAGTCGTTACACCATGCACGAGGGCTTGGGAAGATACTCGCCACCTGCAAGCTCGCGCGCGGACAATCTTCGAGGTACGCATGGGTAGACACATGCTGCATCGACAAATCCAGCAGTGCTGAGCTCGCCGAAGCGATCGATTCCATGTTCACCTGGTACCGTGGTCAGCAGTTTGCCACGCCGGGAACACTCCGTCCCAGCATTCGTCAACTTCGGTGGCCCAACCGTGGAGCTTTTCTGCCCCGTCTGCGGCGTGTCAGGTGGTCCACTAGGTTATCAAAGACAAACCAGTCGCAGCTATCATTTACGAGACATCCGGACGCACCACGACCCGGGTCGAGGCCACGGCCTACTGTCCGTTGTGCCTCTTCCAAGTCAACATGCCTCTGCTCTACGGCGAAGGCAGAAACGCTTTCAGCAGGCTGCAGATGGGAGGTCCTCGATTCGGACCCCGACCAGTCCATACTGTGCCGGAGAGAGGAAAGTACCGACATGCATCGCCCATTTCACAGCTCGGTCTCCTTCTCGGCACCGGCTCCATCGTGCTTCAGGTTTCTGCTGCCCACATACTTGCTGTCATTTTGCCACAGAGACGTGCGTAGGACGCCAGGCGGGGTCGTACTCGGCGCTTTGCTCGGGCCTTGCTCCTTGACCTTTGATGGGGGGGATGCTTACGCCCGAGACTCACATTGCCTTTCGAACGTGCGCTGTCGAGGCGGATGCTCGTATAGGTCTCGTGGTAAGAATCGACGGCCAATGCGGACTTCACCACACGAAAGACTCCTGTATCAATAAATGTGTGTTCGCTCTCTTGCTCGCGAGCAAATCTTCTCCCGGCATGGCTCGGAGCCGAAGGCCCTGTCGTCTTGGTCAACGGGAAATAGAAGCGCCTTTCGCAGCGCCTTGTCTCAAAATCAAGAACCTTGACCCTCCTTGCAAGTGTAGTGTTGCCCTCTATGCCTCCGGAAATTCCCCTCTTGCTATGAACAGATGAGGAGTCTACAAAGCTGAAACCAAACGTAGTCAAGGGCGACATGGCAGATCTGGAACCCTATGATATACTCCTAGTGGAAATCTGGTCGAGGCTGTATCCGATATCAACAAGAGGGAAATCCGACCCTAGAAGACCGCAAGTGAGGCTGGATATTCGCAACCTACGCGATTACACACTGCGTGCAGCGTCCCCGCCGTCCGGCTTACGGCTCATCCTGAGCTCAGGACACGCGAGCCATCCGAGCCGTCCTTGCGTCAAACTGGACAGTACGCCTGGCGCGAAGACGCGTCTGAACTGGGCCACCGGACTGATCTCCTTTCTCGGGCGCGACGTCCCTGGCTTCTTCCTCTTTTGGCAGCTATCCTCCTGTCCCGCACTGGGAAAACATCATCAACAGGTCCGCTGTTCGGTACGGGCCTGGGCGTCCGTCATGCCATTGCCTTCCTGCACGCCCGAAGACCTGGCCGGCTTCACAACGTAGCAAATGCGCTGTTGCACGTTCGACATGGACGGCTGAGTGAGGTGGCCAGTCGAATTTTCGTGCTATTTTGTCAAGAACTAGAAATCCAGTATTCGCGGATTGAATACCGCATATTGGAGCCGTGGAGTATGAAAACAGGCAAAAACTTAGTAGCATGATCTATCGCCGACAATGGCTATCTAAGATGTATTAATACGCCCCTACGCCAACCACCCAATGCGATGATTTCATGAGATCAAACAGTCTGCTTTCCAGCACAATCCTGCACGCCCTCCGCCTTTTCCCTTCTCACTTCTGCCCTTGCCTTGCGCCTCTCAAGTCGTTCCTGTTCCTCTCTCATTTGTCTGATCAACGGACTCTTCGCGCGAATCCTCTCGCCGTACCTCCAGAACGCCAGTGGCACCGGTATGAGCGCAACCTCGAGTAGCCCCAGCAGCGTCCCTGCCCACTGTGGCGACAACGTTGTGTACATGGCCGGGCCGGCGAGCGGCAGTACCCCGCCAGCGATGCTGCGAATGACAGCATTGCCGGCGAGAGCCGAGGCGGCGTAGATGCCGTAGGCGCCAGCGAGATAGTTAGATCCATAGATGAAGGAAAGAGTGTTTCCGGCGCCGAAGGGGATGCCAAAGGCGATGGGGATGGCCCAGTGTATCGTGACGGGCAGACACGTCCAGGAGAAGACGAGCTGACCGAGAGGCGTGAGTATGGCGCCGAGGACCATGATGCGGGCGGCGGACTCGGGCAGGGGACGGCCAGTCGCAGGGTCGTGTCGATGCGCGTTGACGATACGGCGGAGCAGGGGCTCGGCAAAGATGGCCATGAGTGTGCCTATGCCGATGCCGAGGAACGCGAGGCCCGACGTGCCAGGGCCCCAGCCTCGGTGCTCAGAAAAGACGATGGGATAGGCGATGAAGCAGAGGTAGAGAATGGCGTAGATGACAGAGATCCTGTGAGGGTGAGCAAGGGGATCGGCGAAGAATTGGTCGAACCCAATCTTACCAGATGTTGGCAGCCCACAGAATCGGCTCTGTCGCGGCTAGTATAAAAGGGCGGCTCATGTTCGTCTTGATGAGCTCGACCTTGGATACCTTGGCGTCGTACCTGCACCACCACCGAGGGTCGTCTGTCTCCTTGCGTATCTTGGCCGCCTTCCGTTGGAGCAGGGTTGGAGCATACGTCTCCTTGACGGTAAACATCATGATGATGCTAACACCTGCGATGATGAGCACGAGCCAATTACACCACCTCCATCCAAGATACTGAAAGACAAAACCGCCAATAATGGGTCCAGTCACAGGTCCGTTGAGAGGCGCAATAGACCATAGCGACATGTACTTGGCGCGGCGATCCTCGGTGGAGATGTCGACAATAGTGCCCGGGCTATTGGAGATCAAAGCAGCACCGAACATGGCTCTAGCAGGAGGTCAGCTATGTTCTGGGACTGGGTTGACTGGCCATAGATAGAGTGACTGACCCAACGAATCTGCAGGCAAACATTTGTTCCAGTGATGTCGCGAGGGCACAGGGAATGATCATAATTGTTGACAAAACCATGCACACAATATAGATCTTGCGACGACCATAGAGCTCGCTCAGCGGAGCAACAACAAGGCTTCCTGTCGCGAGACCAAGAAGGTACGTGGTGACTCCCAGTGCCGTGTACGATTTGGAGGCGTTGTATTCCTCCATGAGACCCGGGATCGAGGCGGTGTAGCTGGTGCTGTACAGGACCACGATCCAACACGAGATGGAGACGACAAACATGACCCAGGCACGATACCACTTGGACCAATTCCTCGGGTTCTCGGGGTCGTCTGGGCTGAACTCGACCTCGAAATCGGGTGGCCGAGAGGCAGTGCTGGCTTCTGTTCGAACGCGTGACAGCGGCTCACCCGCGACAGACGCCTCCTCGATTTCGTAGTCGGTGTCGCGGCGCAGCGCCTTCTCCAAGACATCGTGTGACGAGTCGGACTCGTCGCATGGATGTCCAGATGCTGGCTTGGTGCCTGACCTGGTCTTGTCGTTGTTTCTGTGCACGGATGGGGTTGATGACCTCCAGTTGCCTCCGGCTCCGGCACCCTTTTCCGGGTCGGGCGAGGAAGGCATGCTGTCTGTCTCAAACCGCCGGACGAGCACACGGTCCGGCACGCGACAAAGTGGGCTCAGTCTCACAAAGCGGAGCGAAGCGAGCTGTGACACGGAGGGACCAATTTGACAGGCGACAAACAACAAGCGCCGAACATCGGGGCCGTGGAAGCGCAGAAGCTGAGAAGAACAGATGATGAGTGAACAAGGCGGCACTCGGGAGCGGCGAAGGAGAAGCAGAAGTCATATGTAATGGAGTCTTATGGGCCCCACACCCCACAAAGGTGCAGCGGAGGCTTTGGGTTGGCGAAGATGAAAAAGAAGAAGCGGCGAACGTGGTTCCCATCCATCGGTCCATCTGCGCAAGGCGTACCAGGGTCTGAGGAGGGTGGGGGTCCGTTCGGGAATAGCGGCGGATGTTGAAGGCCTGAGGGCACGTTCACTACGTGCGGATAGAGGTCAAGGGGCGACTGCAGCTGCAATGTTAGCTCTGATGATCGATAGCGTGCTAGGCAAAGACGTGATTCTCTCTTGGCGTTGATCACCTAGGCCAACCGACGATATGCTTTTGCGGGGTCAGCCGAGGTCCTTGACATGGCAGACAACGGACACGACCAGTGAGAGAGGGGTTTCACGACTTGTCCCCATGCTCCTAGTGACAGGACTGCCGACCTAGAGAGCGTGCTAGCATCGGCAACAGTATGCGGCTGGCCAGCGAGAATGGGGTTAGCGGTGAAAGGATCCCCGCAGTGTGCTGTAGGCACTGTCGGATCCGATTTGCGGACGAGAACGGAGATGAACTGGGCTGGTTTTTCCAAAGACCAGGCCTTTGGTCAGGCTGAGCACACACTAGACGTTGGCCGACAATGTATCTCGACGTCTTCCTTTGTACATTGATGATACTCTAGGGTAGTATTGGCCATGGCCGACAGGGAAGTTAAGGTTGACAGTCTGCACGAAGGCAGTAGCAGCAGTGGTAGAAAAGCAATACTGAGAAGATGAATTACCTAAGCAGGGTCATGAGCCCCACCTCGATAACCAGACTCCACCCAGATAGCTGAAAAATAGCAAGAGCAACGGAAAGCAGCAGCAACAGCGCCAGGAAGCAGCTCCAGCTCGAAACTCGATGCACTCCGATCGACGACGGCGATCCATGACCACGACCCGTGCCGAGCTCATCTCTCATTGACGCCTCAACCCGACGAAGCGCGACGACACCATCGGCGAATCATCCGAAAACGACACACAGGGACCTTGTTGCGACATCATTGATGTTCACTGTGCTCCACAAACACTTGACTGCTCGCGCCCTCATCTCGTCAACCCTCCGCCCGCCTTGGGTCTTTCCCTCTCGGGTCTCTACCTTGACCATCCGCTCCTACGCCCACACCAACACATACACCCGTCGCAGCCAGCGTCGGCCACCGCTCTCTCCGACCATGGCATCAGCCTATGCCGCTTTCTCCAAAGGCGGCTACTCTCAGCAAACTGCTCCCCCAACATCCTCTCCCACCGTCACAGCTCTCAACAGATGGAGCATCTTGACCAATACACAACTCCCAGGTCCGCCACAACCCTACCAAGCTCCCTGCTAAGCTCTCTGGGCCCCTGAATCTGACCAGCTTCTCAGCCGTCGACACAATCAAGGCGTTACACGTCTATGATTTTGACAACACCCGTAAGCAGTAGCCCCTTCTCCCCCACGGGTCAATGCCTTCTGCTACGTCATACTCAAACACGTTCGCCATAGTCTTCAAAACCCCCCTTCCGAACCCCGCCCTCTGGGTTGGCACCACAATCGGCACCCTCAGTAGCCAGGACACCCTGATCAACGGCGGCTGGTGGCATGACTCTCGTATCCTCGCTGCCACGGGCGAGGGCGCCGACGCCGAGGAGAAGCGCGCGTGGGACGGCTGGTGGAACGAGAAGATTGTCGAGCTCATCACCCTGAGCACCAAGCAAAAGGACGCATTGTGCGTCCTGCTCACCGGCCGCTCCGAGCGCGGCTTCTCCGACCTCATCAAGCGCATGATCAAGAGCAAGGGCCTCGAGTTCGACATGATCGGCCTCAAGCCCGCCGTCAGCCCCACGAACCAGCACTTCAAGAGCACCATGCATTTCAAGCAGCTATTCCTCGAGGCCATGATGGAGACGTACAAGAACGCTGAGGAGATTCGCATCTACGAGGACCGACCCAAGCACGTCAAGGGCTTCCGCGACTTCATGGCCGACTACAACCGCCGCCAGAATGGTCCCACGCCGCACCTGCGCACCCGCGGCCCCATCAACGCCGAGGTCGTCCAGGTCGCCGACATGACGACGACCCTTGACCCCGTCGCTGAGGTCGCTGAGGTTCAGCACATGATCAACCTGCACAACGAAGCCGTCTCCAAGCCTCAGCAGCAAGCACAACCGCCGCACATGCGTCCCAAGCGCCTCGTCATCAAAAAGACCGTCTTCTTCACCGGCTACATGCTCGACAAGCAGGACACGACCGAGCTCATCAAGATAGCCAAGGCCCAGATCCCCGCCGGCATGCCTGACCACGAGCTCAAGTTCCACGCCAACAACATTCTCATCTGTCCCCGTCCCTGCCCGGCCTCCATCCTCGATAAGGTCGGCGGCATGGGCGCCAAGATGAAATGGGAAGTCACCGGCACCGCCTGCTACGAGAACTCCATCTGGGCCGCCTGCCTGCGCCCGCTGCCCCCCAATGCAAAGTTCCACACCGACAACCCGTCGCCGTTGGTCGTTCTCGCTCTGCGCAAGGGCGCACGCCCTGTCGACGCCGGCAAGATCCAGAACTGGCAACCCGTCTCCGCCGACCGCGCTCTCAGCTTTG
The DNA here is from genome assembly GCF_003724135.2 of Verticillium nonalfalfae. Lineage (NCBI taxonomy): Eukaryota > Fungi > Ascomycota > Sordariomycetes > Glomerellales > Plectosphaerellaceae > Verticillium > Verticillium nonalfalfae. Next base: position 6,947 of record NW_021167325.1, on the reverse strand, counting down.
AGACGACGGTAGGCGAGAAGGTCATTCTGCGCATCGAGGCCGAGGACCCTCGCGAGGACGAGTACGAGTCGCTGTTCGCCAACAAGGGCGCCAAGAGGAAGCACGCCGGCGACGAGGTCGGCGCACAACACAACCACGGTGGACAGGGCGGACAGAACCACCGTGGCGGCCGCAACGAGCGGCGCGACTTCCACTCAGGCGGACGCGGCGGGCGAGGAGGCAACAACAACAATAACAATAACTTCCGCGGCGGCGGGCGCGGCGGACGTAACGGCGGCCAGCGAGGCAACGGCAAGGGCGGTCGTGGGGGACGCGGCGGCGGCGGCGGACACGGTTACCGTAGTTTGGATGACGTGGAGCCTCGCAATCAGCAGGGCGGGTATGGAACGACGGTGGAGTACGACGAGCCAACTACCAGTCCCGGCTTCCAGCAGGGTCGGGCGGGAGGCGCGGCCTACAGTGGCGGCAACAATGCGGACTTGCAGAACTACTATTAGGCGCATCGTTTTGTGTAGTGTCGGGACCTCGAAGAGCCTGTAGGGCCTGAACGCCCGAGGGCGGCCAATGGGAGGGGTAATTCGGTGGTGAAAACAATCTGCAGACGGTCACTCTGCGCCAGAAAGGGGAGGGATTGGGGGCATGGTTTCGAGTGGACCAACTTCGCGGTCGCGAGGCTCACGTTTCAGTGCGCGGACACGGCGTTTTGTATCTCTTGACTTTCTTCGAGCAGCAACGGCGTCAGGGGCAATGGAAATGGGGAAAGGAGGGGGGAGCAGAAACAGACAGGCTTGTCTGTGAGATGTTCCTCCAAGGTCATACCCAAGATCACCATAGGTAGCCCGCAGCATGGGCCGTGTCAAATGAACCAATTTCGTCTTTTCAGTCGTCTGCATTCGTGGAGCCCCGTTGCATCTATACATGCATGTGTATCTACCATCAAGTCATGCCATCGATCTGGGAAGCACGTTCAGGCGAGGCCCTCAAAATGCAGTTTCTTGGTCGTGAGGCCGTGACAGAGATCCTACTCGTCGTCACTGTCATCCTCGTCATCCTCCTCGTCGTCATCCTCCTCCTCGGCGTTCTCGAGCCACTCGACGAGAACCCTACACCTCTCTCGCACGGCGGCCATGCCCTCGCCGGCCGCGGCCCTCTCGTCGCCCCACCACGCGACAATGGCCTCCTCCTCGAGCACGTCGAGGCTGTAGAGCTGCTGCAGCAGCGCGGCGAGGACGGTGCCGGCGCGCGCGGCCTCGAGGGCGCGGACGTTGACGAGGGCCTTTTGCAGCGCGAGGACGAACTCGCGCTGCTCGGGCTCGCCGCCGCCGACGCCGACCTCGCGGATGAAGGACGGGGCGCCGCTGCGGGCGGCGAGGGCGGCGTCGGCGGCCTTGGCGGGCTCGAGGGCGCCGTGGGCGGGCGTCAGGAGCTCGGCGGCGCGGCGGGCAAAGGCGACGGCGACGGCCTTGCGCATCTGCACGTCCGACGCGTCGTTGGCGAGGCGGAGACCCATGAACTCGAGCTTGGCCGAGTCGAAGTCGCCCGTGTCGTCGCGCAGCGCGTCGAGGAGGCCGTGCACGGCGTCCTGGTGGAACGAGGACGACGACGACGACGACTTGCCGCCGGCGCCCGAGTCGTCCGAGGCGAAGGACGAGAGGCGGTGGCGCGACTCGTCGGCTGACAGCGACGTGTTGTAGTCGTCGTCGCCAAAGGTCGAGTCGAGGTCGGACGAGAGCGTCGAGAGGGAGGACGCGCTGAGGGAGAGCGCGGAGAGGTTGTACAGGAGGGAGCGCTGGAGGATGGCCGGGTCTTCGTCGTCAAAGTCTTCGGCTTCGGGGTCGACATAGGCGGTGCCGCGGCCGCGCGGGCCCAGCAGCTTGGTGTCTGGGTCGACGGGCTTGCCGTCGTGGGCGAGCGAGGAGACGACTGTGCTTTCGGGCAGGTGAATGTCGTCGCTGACCGTCACCTCGGACGAGAGCACGGAACCTTCGCCGACCGACGCCTTCTTGCCCACGACGGTCGAGTGGCCGAGTATCGATCGCCTGACGACGGCGCCGTCGGCAATAATGACATCGTCCCAGATGAAACTGTCCTCAATGGTCACGTTGACGCCAATGGTGCACCGCCTGCCGATGATGCTGCCGCTGACTGTGCTGCCTGATCCGACAATCGTGTTCTTGCCAAAGATGGCGTTGGACACCCTGCTGCTCAGCGCAAACTCAACACCATCTTCCGCCGACACGCCGTGCTTGCGCATTTGGTAGCTCTGCCCGGGCAGGACGTTGCAGTCGGGGATGAATGGGAATGTCCAGCGGCCAATGACGTCTCTGCTGATGGCCTCGTACATTTGCAGGTTGTTGGCGCGCGCCGCGTAGCCGTCCTCCAGGATCTCGGCGTAGATGGCCTTTCCGTTCAGCTCCCAGTCCTTGAGCACACCGTGCAGGAAATTCCTCCTCGGCAGCTCATAGTCGAAACTCTCTGACCACAGCGCGAGCACCTCGGGGGTGCAAATGTCGATCTGGGCGTCGATAAAGTCGGAGCGGACCTCGAAATCGGCCGACAGCTCGTCGATGATGGTAGGATCGAGTGTCATGTAGTGGTCGCTCTGGAGGGGATGCGACTCGTCGTAGTGAAGACATCTCCTCGTCTTGGAGTCGATGACAAATGTTGGTGTGATGCCGTTGGCCTTTGTCCTGTGTTCGTCGTCACCGCCGGAGCGCAGCACAACAGTCATGATATTGGTGGCCGAGGCCTCTTTCCGCGCCTTGTGCCCCGTCAGCGCCTTCTCGAGAGATATGTTGGATACGAGGTCGCCATGGACTAGCACAAAGTCGCCGTCAATATAACCACGGCCGTCGAGGTCACGGAGGAAGTCGCCGACGGAACGAGCATCGGACACGCGGATGAAGGAGAGGTTGGCAAAGGGACTCTTGTTGGAGGAGGTGGACCAGCGCGAGCGGTTGATGTAGTCCTCGAGCTGCTCGCCGTGGGCTCCGGGGTATATATGCACCTCCTGGACGCCGTTCATGGCCAGGAACTCGAGGGTGTACTCAATGAGGGGCGTGTTGGCGAGGGGTAGAAGACACTGCGGGCAGGGACCTGGTCAGCGTCGCAGAGGGTCAAAATTCGGTGGACGGCTTACTCTCGGCTGGTCGATGGTGAGCGGGTGAAACCTGTCCTGGAAGGAGTCGGCGATGACCTGGAGATTGGGCGGGCGCATTAGCATCAAGATCTGGATTTCGACGTTGTTGCCCCACCATGGAGCGGTACTCACCACAGCCTGGAGCACATCCTCGCGCTTGCCCTCGCCGGCCTTGGCGGGCTTCTTGCCCTGCTTGCCCTTTTGCTGCGACATGAGCGGTCTTCGGCGGTCGGTCGATCGGTCGAGAGGCGGCGCTGGCGATCGGAGGGTTGGGTGCTGGCGACGGGCCGGTAGTTGGGCGGCGGGTTGGTGGTCTGAAGATGCAAAAGTTGAGCTGTGAGTCAATGGAGCTATTGGCCGTCGGGGCCGTGCGTCAGAGGCTTCTCGGTGGGTTCGGTGTGTTGATCGGTGTAGGCTATCGTCGACGGGGCGGGCCCAATGCTGCACCTTGGGATAGCACGACTCATTCTTACATTCGCCTTTTCCATGCAGCAATGCGGACATGATTTTAGGTTCGCTTGCTCATCAGTCATGATCTATTTCCTTGCTCCCAGTGTTACATGACCGCCGATGGCTGAAGATCCTCAAGCGTTGGGTCCAGCAGCCGATACCTACCTGCCTTTGCACGACCACCGTCAGCGATCCTGAGAGCTTGGCATGGCGAGCATGAAGAACGCGGGCACACAATGATGATTCCTCCGCAGTGATAATTCCTCGCCCGATTTCTGTCTTGCACTGCTTTCCAATCCCGCTGTCGATCACCATGAATTCAGGGCCTTCACGAGCGCTAGGATGAGCCACTGGTCATGCCCGTGAGGATTAGGCTTTCGACAGCTCGCTTCAGGTCCAATATTCCAGAAAGTGCACTCCGCCAGGGGATGATGTTGCGGCCAGGTCCGTCTACCTAGGCCACACGTGGGAACCTTGATTTGGTACAGGGGTTCCATCTGTAATTCGAGGTCACCTTTCCAGTTGGTCCAGATTGCCATCCGTCATCCAACGACTCGTCGCCACAGATTTCGATGCGATTTGCGATTGCCATCGCCCTTTGTATTAGGTAGGTAGGTCCTGATCTGGGCGCTGCGCGCTGGGCGCTGTGCGCTTGGCGGTTTTCGAATCAGGTATTGATTGCGCTCATATCGCCTGGGTGCAGTCGAGGACAAATGACACCGCCGGATCCTGCTTGGCACGGCTGCTCGCTAGCATGATCTATGAAGCTCCAGACGAGAGACTTTTGCTCTCTCTCTCTCTCTCTCTCTCTCTCAACGCACTTCAGTACGCGACGTTGAGTTTCGTTTCGCGCCGAGCTCGAACTTGTCCCGTCTACCCAAACTCTAGCACCATGAATGGCAAGCCTGAAGCCGCGCCTAACCTTCTCAACATCCCAAGAAGCTCAGCGTGGCTTGCCCTTCTCTGCGTCTACCCTTTTAGGCCCGTACAATACACACCAAAGCATGGCACTTGCCGAGGTTCTGTCCTGGGATTTTGTATGATGCAACCATGCATGAAAGCTTCAGAAAGGCCAGGCCTCGACCGCCCGACCGGGTTCTCACGATCGCGAGGAGGGCTAGACTGATGAACCGAAGGGAGGTTGGGTCAGCAGGTGGGTGCATGGGGGAACAAATGCGCAGCCCAGACTGCCGAAAGATACGCCGACATGGTACAGGATTGGGGTGACATCGTGATGCGAGGGCCTGGCTCCCCCATCTCGGCGTAACACCCCGTTTGCGCAGACTCAAAAGGGAACGTGGTCGTGCTGCGAGTACCTCCGTGGGAGAAGACCGGACAGTCAAAACTGCCGTCCTGCTCACTATGGAACATCGGTCAGGCAGACGGCGAGCATGCCACGCGCACTGCCAGAGCTTCCTCCCCTGGGTGAGAACTGCAACACGTCTTGGCACCCTTGTGAAGCCATCTGCAGGGCCGGGCGCGAGTCCAGCCCAAAACGCCAGCTCCATCACGATCGAAGTGCCTTCCGCATGGAGCGAAACTCTGAGTGAAATAGACCACTCCAGCCCCCGCGACTGTGACCCCTCAGACGATGCACCTGCACCTCCTCCCGCCAAATTGCACGCAAACATGTGGCGGCGTTCTCGGCCAGGCTTTCGGACACAGGGCGACAAAGGGCTGAATGGGCCGGATCCTCCGGGTCTCGCGCGCTCGAAAGAGGCAGCATAATCCGAGAGTCGACCGCGAGCATAATAATACGCTGACGAGTTGTTACCCTGGGAAAGATTGCCTACTATGCATTGTCTGGGTAGGTCAGGTACCTACGAGGGAGGGGGGGGGGGTAAAGATCCCACAAGGCCAGTCAGACGTGGCCGATCTGCCCTCCACTTCCGTACATATCGATATCTCCAAAAGACGTACAATTTTTGCCCATCTCGATCCTGCCACGTTCTCCCACACACATCTTTCCGGATCAGCCCTACCACATTGGTATTCAACACCAACACGGACCGGGCTCCGCACCCTATGACGAGACCGCTTGGCCCCCCTTTCCCCCCATCCCCCATCATGATCAAAGCTGTTGCAGAGACGTCATGGAAAAGAACCCCGAAAGGATCTCCCGTTGTCTCCGGCAGAGATGGGTGAGCCTCCCCTCTATTCGCTGGGAGGGGGGGGGGGAACATCTCAGAACTCCAGGGGTCTGGGCCCCGGCGACTCAAAATCAGCCCACCCGGCCGCACAGCCGGGTCCAGACCAGTCTCGAAGGCGGGACCCGTCGCACGCGCCCCTCCTCCTTGCTCCCTTTGCCCGTTCCTTCACTGGTTGCCGTCCATCAAATCGAGAGGCGGCCCCCCTCGTTGCTGTCATTGTCAATCGACACTGACAGGGCCCCAGACAGAAGTCCCTAGCCCGTCGCAACGGTGTCCCGGCCAGGGCTCCCTAGGGGGTCCGTAGTGTCCGAGAGCACGTACAGCGCATTCGGTCTCGTCACCGTTGACATCAGGTTCAGCGAGCTTGAACGACAGGAACGGACTCCGTCAGGACGCCATCGGGATTATACTTTAGGAGGGGGCGGGCACGAGATCAGAGAAGAGGACGAGAAGAAAAGCAAAAACATGGTTGAAGCTCCCTTGAAGCCTGGCTATGCATGGCATGCGCACCGCCGGATGAATGAACAAGGTGCAGACTGGCTCCCCCCCTCGGGGCGATGGACCTGATGTCCGCTGCCACGGCGGCCGCCCGCGTTGATAGTACTATCTTGAACGGTAAACCAAACACACACCCCGGCTCCCGCCTTCGGTTTCCCAGCATAGAGGTCCCGCTAGAGGTCCCGCTCTCCTGGGAACAACCGCTGCGGCGCTCAAGATAAAGGGCGACAGGCCTTTTGTCTTGCTTCTCTTCTCTCTCCCTCTCGCACCCTGACCTTCCCAGTCCAGCCTGTCCATACCAAGCCGCCCCCGCTCCCCTCCCCGAGAAACAAGGCTGGTAGTACAGACCAGGGCGTGCATGGACGAGCGTCACGTCCCGAGAGACAGGGCAAGGCAGGGACGGGTCCAGGCAAGGTAAGGTGACACGCGGTATGTACCGGCCGTACGATGGCCCATGGCTTGGCTGGGCCCTTTGTTTTCTCGAAATCCGATCACACACAAACACACATGCACGCCTCTCCCTCTCCTTCTCCGTCTCCGTCACTCCGTACCCCCCCTCCCAGCTATATCCCCTTGTCGACGAAGACCCAGGCCCATCCCCCAGGCGCTCGGGGCCTGGATCAACCCGTCTGGGGTACTTTAACCTCGCAGTCCTCCTCTTTGTCCCCCACACCTACTCTCCCTTTGCTCTATTTCTCAGACATGCCATC